>NC_048571.1:6503552-6603552 GCF_013265735.2 Oncorhynchus mykiss | reverse complement strand
TCAATACTATGTTATATATACTGTTTCCCATAATAATGACCAATGTCCCTGAGAAAGGCATCTTGTTGATCAATGTCCCTGAGAAAGGCATCTTGTTCATGTTATTGTATCCACTTCTTTGATCTTGTATCTGGGTCTGGAACTAGAACTGGGTCTAAGTCTGGGTCTGGAACTGGGTCTGGAACTGGGTCTGGGACTGGATCTGGGACTGGAACTGGGTCCGGAACTGGGTCCGGAACTGGGTCTGGGTCTGGAACTGCGACTGTGTCTGGGTCTGGAACTGCGACTGGGTCTGGAACTGAGTCTGGAACTGGGTCTAGGACTGGATCTGGGACTGGAACTGGGTCTGGGACTGGGTCTGGAACTGGTTCTCTAACTGGGTCTGGGACTAGGTCTGGAATTGGGTCTGGAACTGGGTCTGGAACTGCGACTAGGTCTGGAACTGGGTCTGGAACTGGGTCTGGGACTGGGTCTGGGACTGGGTCTGGGTCTGGGACTAGGTCTGGAACTGTGACTGGGTCTGGGTCCGGAACTGGAACTGCGACTGGGTCTGGGACTGGATCTGGGTCCGGAACTGGGTCTGGAACTAGGTCTGCGTCCACAACTGGGTCTGGAACTGGGACTGGGACTGTGTCTGGAACTTCCTATGGAGAGTTGGAGTTGTTTTTCATCAGAGGATGCATGTCCACTTCCTCATTGTGACACACTGCTCCATATTTTCCTCTCAGTCACTGGGTTACTGTAGCAGAACATCTCCTTTCACCTCTTAAAAGTCACTCATCAAAGACATGATGCTGTATATGTAAGGTTGACACGCTTGAAATGATTGTTCCTATCTATGACAATCCACAACAACAATATCAAAACAATTGGCTTCCGCTCAGTTCTGTATTGTTGTACGGATCGAAATCTGAAATGTGTTATGTACAGAACACAGACTCACTTCCTGTTTAAAAAAATACGGCATTGAACTTGTGATCCGTCTGCTCTGGTGCTCAGTCGCAAACAGTTCCCCTTGTCTCATGACCACTGCCTGTTTACTAAGTATAGCATTCACATGGCCAGTAATACCATGGCTTCTGTCAACTGTCTGGTCAATGGATCTCTATGGAACAACCAATCTGTAATTTATATTTCTATAGGAATGGCGACTCCATCTCTGACAATGCAGAATGTTCAGTGTAGAATTCTCCGGGTCTTCTTGATCAGCTTTCCCCAGGTCCGGTACGGACCTGAACTGTTAGGATGGAAGGCCCAAAAAACGTCCCACAACCAACACTTCCAGGCAACGTCAACCTTCCCCTCAGAGAAACTCAGTCAGAGTACGTTGAGCTGTAGCTCCATCAACTAACCTATTAGAACTAATGGTCAGGAATGTCACTATGTTTGTACCACCGGAACATGACTCCAAAAAGGCACCAAATGTTGAGATGATTGACCCTTCTGTGACCCCACCCCTCCCTCCTACTCTTGGCAGCCCTCTTGGATCTAGCCGAACTTTACAAAGGGCCCATAGGCGTCACTGTGCGGCCATAATGACGTCTGTGTCACACTCACCCTGGGCAGCTGAAACAGGTGCAATGTAATCAATCTCTACCAAATGGAGGTGCAAATGGAAGAGAGAGAGAGAGAGATTTGAACCCTGCTCCAATACCTTCAGTTCTACATAAGGGCTTTTAGTGGTGATGACGACCAACCCTAATCTGACTTCCTTCAGAGTTTAACTCTGGCAAAACATTAGCACTCCCCCTGTCTGGCTTTAGAAGAGGAGCGATGGAACTGAATCCCATCACCACCTAAATATTTTCTAAACTATAAGGGGTCATAGCCTGTCTCTACACACTATGTATACGTCCCAAATTGCACCCTATTCCCAATGTAGCACACTACTGTTGAGCAGGGCCCATATGGCACTGGTCAAAAGTAGTACACTATGTAGCGAATGGGGTGCCATTTGGGATGCAGCCTGTATCTGCCATAGACCCAGATTCCCAGTGTGTCTGTCAGTGTGTGGGTGAAAGATGAGCGAGGGTCAGATAGATTGCATAGAGCAGGCTTGGCCTGCCTTCCATGGAACACTGACAACTTCTCTAACACATTCCAGAACTACGTATCTGTGGAAGTATGTGTGGGACATTATTTTTGAGGTTTGCTTGAGGAGGGCCATGTTGACAGGATAATCCCTTGACCACAACATCGTAATCAAGTGCTTTTTGAATGAGGAAATTAAATTGAATGGAATTGACCTCCATTACTGGTGAATCGAGTCAGCTTATAGGGTAGGCTATAGGCGAAAATCAGCCCACTTTGCTTCTACCACAACGTATTGTCGAAGATCATTTCCAGTCACACTATCATTGCCATTAGTGACAGGAAAAAAACAGTGATGATGACAACACACAATACGAACAACCACACCATTGGCTACTAAACTTAACAACCAGAGACAGACACACATCTGGCAAAGAGATACATGCTTAGAACATAATCTGGGTTTGCCAAGTATAGGATGTCTGCACTCTTGAGAACAATGGAATGACTTCTTGGCTGAGGCTGGGTGTGGAGGGTGTGGAGGGGTTAGGTCAAGCTCTGAGCTCCGTGGCCCAGTTGAGTGGATGTGACCTGGGCTGGCTGGGCTGGATGGCTGGGTGGGGCCCGCAGGAAGTCTGGTGCTCCGTTGGCCCCTCAGTCCGCTTGGCCTTACCGACAGACAGACATGGGGTCGTAAATTGTAAACTGTCAGGGCGCTCCCATTTGATTCCACAGTGAGGTTTTTGGGTGTCATTGGTGGTTTGGGATACATGCAGCGTAACACTCATCATGATTGAATAGATTTAAAAGGGTCTCACTGAAATTCTGTGAAACAGAATGCTCTGAAAGTTATGGGCATACCGCAACCCTAACAGAAAACAGATACTAAAGGCTTTCTGTAGAAGTTGATGAACATGCAAGCGATGGGACCATTCCTATAGTGTTTCTCACATATTGTTGTTTATCGAGGTTAGGTGAGGAAACGTCTCAAAGCCATGTTTCATTGTGGTATTTCTCATAAGACAATCCCTCCCCAAAGTCCAGATGATAAATGATCTGTGAAGGTCAAAGGGAAATGATTTAGTCATAACTATTTAGTAATTAGGTTGCCGATATTGCTTGCATGATAATGCGCAACTAAAAGCACAGTGCAGTTTTGTCAGATGCAGGAAACAGAATACGTTTGTGTTCCATGTTTGATTGCCTGTTGTTCATCACTGACTCACTAAACATGGAAACTCAAATTAATTTCCCACACCAGCTTGTGAAACCAAGTATTTTCCAGGCACACTTAACTTACAGTTAGTATCAGGCGAGCAACTTGAACCCAAACAAGTTCTCAAGGAAGGAACAAAGTCCTTAGTAATTCCTAGAAGAGCCCATTAAGACATTACAGAAACAATCAGGGGGCTAATAAACACAGTTCCTCTGCTATTCAGAGGAATGCTAAGAGCAAATGTCCAGTCGGTCCACTCACACTAGGTGTGCCTTCGTCCATCCCTCCAGCCCTCTACCCCTCCATCCCTCCAGCCCTCCACCCTTCTACCCCTCCACCCCTCTACCGCTCCAGCCCTCCATCCCTCCACCCCTCCAGGCCCCCACACCTCTAGCCCTCCACCCCTCTAGCCCTCCACCCCTCCAGGCCCCCCACCTCTAGCCCTCCAGGCCCCCACACCTCTAGCCCTCCACCCCTCCAGGCCCCCACACCTCTAGCCCTCCAGCCCTCCACCCCGCTAGCCCTCTAGCCCTCCACCCCTCCAGGCCCCCACACCTCTAGCCCTCCATCCCTCCACCCCTCCAGCCTTCCAGCCCTCCAGCCCCCCACACCTCTAGCCCTCCAGCCCTCCACCCCTCCAGGCCCCCACACCTCTAGCCCTCCATCCTTCCACTCCTCCAGCCCTCCAGGCCGCCACCCCTCCAGCCCTCCAGGCCCCCACCCCTCCAGCCCTCCAGGCCCCCACACCTCTAGCCCTCCAGGCCTCCATCATGCAGTCTCCACCATTCCAACGTCTCCCAGAGAACTCTCTCACTCCTCTCCGTGTTTCCTGTCATTGTTCTTATCCCAGCGCCGACCGCAGGCTCCTCCCAGGATATGGGAAAAGGTGGGCTGTTAAAGCACATTGTTTCCTGTCGGGCAGCGCCGTGGAGAGGGAGGGGTGGACGGCCGGTGGGAGGGCGGGCCAGATATGACCTTTGACCCCTAAAAAAGAAGCATGGCATTTTTAGGAGAATCCATCCAGGTGGAGGAATAGGCTGGTCTACAGACCAAGTAAGGGAACCTTTGAAAACGTGACGTATCGGAATCAGGACTTGTTACATGTACAATATCTGTATACTCACTCACAAACCAAGCCTGATCGCCAACATTATGAGTTGCACAGACCACAGCACATTTCCCATGCTTGTTCGAGTAAGGTTTCATAATCCCTGGCTTGGAAAAGTCAACTGTATAAATCAAGTAGACTTAAGAGATTCTACGTAGCCAGAAGAGTGCAGCCAGATGTCATATTGAGCAATTAGACTGTTACTGAGTGAGGATTACCGGAGCTTCCAGTCGGCAAAATGTCAGACCTAACTTTTGGTGGTTTGGTTGTCCAATGGTCATGAGTGATTAAAGCCAAGAGGTTTTCATAGGGCCAGTATGTCTCGATGCCACAACATTAAGTGTATCTACAGTATTATACGGTATTAAAAAATACATCATATTGTGCCTATCTATCTACAAGATCTTCATTTTCAACACTGAAGCAACAACATTATGTGTTCTGATAAACAGTTGGGCTGTTATGCAACCATTCTGTCAACAATCCAGTAATGAGCGTGAAGAACGGATTGTGAAGTACATAAAGTAATGAAGCCTCTAACCAGTGGCCACGGAGGAGAGCGGTGAGAGAAGAAAAACCTCCCCAGTGTCCACAGAGGAGAGCGGTGAGAGAAGAAGAACCTCCCCAGTGTCCACAGAGGAGAGCGGTGAGAGAAGAAGAACCTCCCCAGTGGCCACGGAGGAGAGCGGTGAGAGAAGAAGAACCTCCCCAGTGGCCACGGAGGAGAGCGGTGAGAGAAGAAGAACCTCCCCAGTGGCCACGGAGGAGAGCGGTGAGAGAAGAAGAACCTCCCCAGTGGCCACGGAGGAGAGCGGTGAGAGAAGAAGAACCTCCCCAGTGGCCACGGAGGAGAGCGGTGTGAGAAGACGAACCTCCCCAGTGGCCACGGAGGAGAGCGGTGAGAGAAGAAGAACCTCCCCAGTGGGTGGCCACGAAGTAGAGAGGTGAGAGAAGAAGAACCTCCCCAGTGGCCACGGAGGAGAGCGGTGTGAGAAGGAGAACCTCCCCAGTGGGTGGCCACGGAGGAGAGCGGTGAGAGAAGAAGAACCTCCCCAGTGGCCACGGAGGAGAGCTGTGTGAAAAGAAGAACCTCCCCAGTGGGTGGCTACGGAAGGGAGCGGTGAGAGAAGAAGAACCTCCCCAGTGGCTACGGAAGGGAGCGGTGAGAGAAGAAGAACCTCCCCAGTGGCTACGGAAGGGAGCGGTGAGAGAAGAAGAACCTCCCCAGTGGCCACGGAGGAGAGCGGTGAGAGAAGAAGAACCTCCCCAGTGGGTGGCCACAAAGGAGAGAGGTGAGAGAAGAAGAACCTCCCCAGTGGGTGGCCACGAAGTACCGAGGTGAGAGAAGAAGAACCTCCCCAGTGGCCACGGAGGAGAGCGGTGTGAGAAGAAGAACCTCCCCAGTGGCCACGGAGGAGAGCGGTGAGAGAAGAAGAACCTCCCCAGTGGCCACGGAGGAGAGCGGTGTGAAAAGAAGAACCTCCCCAGTGGCCACGGAGGAGAGCGGTGAGAGAAGAAGAACCTCCCCAGTGGGTGGCCACGAAGGAGAGAGGTGAGAGAAGAAGAACCTCCCCAGTGGCCACGGAGGAGAGCGGTGAGAGAAGAAGAACCTCCCCAGTGGCCACGGAGGAGAGTGGTGAGAGAAGAAGAACCTCCCCAGTGGCCACGGAGGAGAGCGGTGAGAGAAGAAGAACCTCCCCAGTGGCCACGGAGGAGAGCGGTGAGAGAAGAAGAACCTCCCCAGTGGCCACGGAGGAGAGCGGTGTGAAAAGAAGAACTTCCCCAGTGGGTGGCTACGGAAGGGAGCGGTGAGAGAAGAAGAACCTCCCCAGTGGCCACGGAGGAGAGCAGTGAGAGAAGAAGAACCTCCCCAGTGGCCACGGAGGAGAGCGGTGTGAAAAGAAGAACCTCCCCAGTGGGTGGCTACGGAAGGGAGCGGTGAGAGAAGAAGAACCTCCCCAGTGGCCACGGAGGAGAGCGGTGAGAGAAGAAGAACCTCCCCAGTTGCCACGGAGGAGAGCGGTGAGAGAAGAAAATCCTTCCCAGCCTCCTTTGGATGTTTGGATAAAGACAGGAAGGAAAAGGAGTAGCTGGAAAAACTCAGCGAGGCTCCTCACCAAACAGCTCTGTGATGAAGGAGACCCTGGTCTGGATGCCAACGTCACTGAAAAGCCATCACAGGGTCATGTACTGTAGTACTCTAAAATCCACAGAAAGGATGGGCGGATACACCAACACACACACACACACACACACAGAGACACACACACACACATGCAGACACAACACAACACAGACACACACGTGTGACCACACACACACCCACGTGCACCCCACACACACACACACGGGCCTATACACACATACACACACAGACACAACACAACAGACCACACACACACACACACTACACCAGAAGATGAAGAGGAGATAGATGGACGGATTTAGCCAGGAAATGTGAAACGACTACTTCCTCTCAGTGATGAGCAGGAACAGAGCCTGTAGCTGCAGAACTGTAAACGCAAATGAACTGACTGTCCCAGTGGGTCGGAGAGGAAAGACCCTCGCTGGCTTCCTGTCACAGACCTCAGTCACAGGGGCCACAGGAGGAGCACAGCACCCCCCATGTCCACCTGTTGTTACAGCAACACATTGGCATTGGTTTTATTTCTGAATATACTTCACAAATGTACTTGACAAAAACAGCAAGATATCACGTGTATTTTTTTGTTCTAATTGAGACATCCATCCACAGTCTAAAAACAGCAAGATGTCATTTGTGTTTTCTGTTCTAAGAGAGACATCCATCCACAGTCTACAAAGCTGACGTCCATGATAAAATATGCTCCTCATGCAAGTTTATTCTGGTTACATTTTACAAACATCAGAGCCTGCTGGTACAAGAACATGAAGCTTGGAGTCCAAGGCTCATTAATCCCCCAGTGACCATTAGTCCCCCAGTGACCATTAGTCCCCCAGTGACCATTAATCCCCCAGTGACCATTAGTCCCCCAGTGACCATTAGTTCCTAGGTGATCATTAGTCCCCCAATGACCATTAGTTCCCCAGTGACCATTAGTCCCCCAGTGACCATTAATCCCCCAGTGACCATTAGTCCCCAGTGACCATTAGTCCCCCAGTGACCATTAATCCCCCAGTGACCATTAGTCCCCCAGTGACCATTAGTCCCCCAGTGACCATTAGTTCCCCAGTGACCATTAGTCCCCCAGTGACCATTAGTTCCTAGGTGATCATTAGTCCCCCAATGACCATTAGTTCCCCAGTGACCATTAGTCCCCCAGTGACCATTAATCCCCCAGTGACCATTAGTCCCCCAGTGACCATTAGTCCCCCAGTGACCATTAATCCCCCAGTGACCATTAGTCCCCCAGTGACCATTAGTCCCCCAGTGACCATTAGTTCCCCAGTGACCATTAATCCCCCAGTGACCATTAGTCCTCCAGTGACCATTAGTTCCTAGGTGACCATTAGTCCCCCAATGACCATTAGTTCCCCAGTGACCATTAATCCCCCAGTGACCATTAGTCCCCCAGTGACCATTAGTCCCCCAGTGACCATTAGTTCCTAGGTGACCATTAGTCCCCCAGTGACCATTAGTTCCCCAGTGACCATTAATCCCCCAGTGACCATTAGTCCCCCAGTGACCATTAGTCCCCCAGTGACCATTAGTTCCTAGGTGACCATTAGTCCCCCAATGACCATTAGTTCCCCAGTGACCATTAATCCCCCAGTGACCATTAGTCCCCCAGTGACCATTCATCCCCCAGTGACCATTAATCCCCCAGTGACCATTAGTTCCCTGGTGACCATTAGTTCCCCTGTCACCATTAGTTCCCCTGTCACCATTAGTTCCCTGGTGACTCTATTAGTCCCCCGGTGACCATTAGTTCCCCAGTGACCATTAGTTCCCCAGTGACCATTAGTCCCCCAGTGACCATTAGTCCCCCAGTGACCATTAGTCCCCCAGTGACCATTAGTTCCCCAGTGACCATTAATCCCCCAGTGACCATTAGTCCCCCAGTGACCATTAGTCCCCCAGTGACCATTAGTTCCCCAGTGACCATTAATCCCCCAGTGACCATTAGTCCCCCAGTGACCATTAGTCCCCCAGTGACCATTAGTTCCTTGGTGACCATTAGTCCCCCAGTGACCATTAGTTCCCCAGTGACCATTAATCCCCCAGTGACCATTAGTCCCCCAGTGACCATTAGTCCCCCAGTGACCATTAGTTCCTAGGTGACCATTAGTCCCCCAATGACCATTAGTTCCCCAGTGACCATTAATCCCCCAGTGACCATTAGTCCCCCAGTGACCATTAGTCCCCCGGTGACCATTAGTTCCCCGGTGACCATTAGTCCCCCGGTGACCATTAGTTCCCCGGTGACCATTAGTTCCCCTGTCACCATTAGTTCCCCGGTGACCATTAGTTCCCTGGTGACTCTATTAGTCCCCCGGTGACCATTAGTTCCCCTGTCACCATTAGTTCCCTGGTGACTATTAGTCCCCCGGTGACCATTAGTCCCCCCCACGAGTCTCCAGTGACCACGAGTCTCCAGTGACCATTAGTTCCCCAGTGACCACGAGTCTCCAGTGACCATTAATTATCCAGTGACCATGAGTCTCCAGTGACCATTAGTTCCCCGGTAGTAGGGCTACAGTGGAGATTAAGGTTACAGGAGGTTGGGGTTAGGTTAGGGTTACAGTAGAGGTTAAGGTTAGGGTTACAGTGGAGGTTAGGGTTACAGGAGGTTAGGGTTAGGGTTACAGTGGAGGTTAGTGTTAGGTTAGGTTAGGGTTACAGTAGACGGTAGGGTTAGGTTGGGGTTAGGTTAGGGTTACAGTAGAGGTTGGGGTTATGTTAGGGTTACAGTAGAGGTTAGAGTTAGGGTTACAGTAGAGGTTAAGGTTAGGGTTACAGTAGAGGTTAGGGTTAGGGTTACAGTAGAGGTTAAGGTTAGGGTTACAGTAGAGGTTAAGGTTAGGGTTACAGTAGAGGTTAAGGTTAGGGTTACAGTAGAGGTTAAGGTTAGGGTTACAGTAGAGGTTAAGGTTAGGGTTACAGTAGAGGTTAAGGTTACAGTAGAGGTTAACGTTAGGATAGGGTTACAGTAGAGGTTAAGGTTAGGGTTAGGGTTAGGGTTACAGTAGAGGTTAGGGTTAGGGTTACAGTAGAGGTTAAGGTTAGGTTAGGGTTACAGTAGAGGTTAGGGTTAGGTTAGGGTTACAGTAGAGGTTAAGGTTAGGGTTAGGGTTACAGTAGAGGTTAAGGTTAGGTTAGGGTTACAGTAGAGGTTAAGGTTAGGTTAGGGCAGGGGTGTCAAAGTCAAATGGACGGAGGGCCAAATAAAAAAATCAGCTACAAGACGAGGGCCGGACTGTTCGAATGTTCATTGAAAAATTTTTAAATGACGCATATAGTCTAGTGAACCTAATTGAACCTACTGAAAACCTAACAAATATATTACAATATGATCAGATAAATAAAGCAATATTTTCTTATGGCTCTGTCAGTAATCTTTAATTTTCAACAGACACAAAAGACAAATTTCCTTTATATAAATATCCCCATAACATGAACATTAAATGAAAGAAACCGGTATTCAAGGCACCATCAGTAGACTATATTTTCTATTTTAGCAAAAGTGGGCTAAATTTACTTCAAAGAAAAAACAATAATAGCAATTTTCTATCATCCACTCAACTGAAATATTTTTAAAATATAATTGGATTGAAATACAAAAAAATAAAGTGCAAAAATCTATTAATCAAAAACAACACTTTGTTTAAGGAGAAGTAACATGCAGTGAAAACAAATATTAAATTTTAACTTTTAAACTTGAACTGAGTAAAAACTCTAAATATGTGATTGCACAGTAATGTTCACTTGTTTGAGGTTGAGGGTGATACTTGGTGGTGTCCCATCTTTTCCACAAGTTCATCAATGTTCGGGGTAAGGCTCTGAGCTGAAGAAATCCTCAGAATTGAGTGGAGGTGTTCAGCAGTAAGTCGACTTCTGTGTGATGTTTTGTTCAGGTTCATCAAAGAAAACAGTTGTTCACACAGGTATGTGCTGCCAAACATAGACAACGTTTGAGCAGCCTGGATGCGCAGCTGGGGCATTGTGCCGGGGAGGAAACGGGCGAACTCCGCAGCACCCACTGCCGCATATTTTGCCCTCAGTGCATCATTGCATTGGAGGTCAATCAACTCCATTTGGAGGTTTGGTGGTGAGCTTTCCACGTCAACAGCAAATGGGTTACCGAGCAGTTCCAACCTGCTTTTTTGTGCTTCAAAGTCAGCAAATCGGCGTCGAAAGTCAGCGGCAAGCATACCTATTTTATCAGCCAACTGTGTGCTCGGGAACGCACTGGTAGAGAGCTTCTCTTTCATGGTCTGGCAGCTGGGAAAGTGGCTCAAATTTTCTTTCCGCATCTGCGTCTCCCACAGAGTCAGTTTGGTTTTAAATGCCTTCACTGTACTGTACATATCAGAGATGACACGATCCCGACCCTGCAGCTGCAAGTTTATTGCATTCAGATGACTCGTAATGTCACACAGAAAAGCCATTTCACACAGAAACATTTCGTCTCGGAGTTGTGTTGTGTCTTTCCCTTTGCTGTCCAAGAACAGACAAATCTCCTCACGAAGCTCGAAACATCTTTGAAGCACCTTTCCCTGGCTTAGCCATCGCACCTCTGTGTGATAAGGCAAATCACCATGCTCCGTTTCTAACTCCGTCAGAAATGCCTTGAACTGGCGGTGATTCAAACCTTTGGCTCTGATAAAGTTAACTGTGCGCGTGATGATGCTCATTACATGCTCCATTTTCAAGGCTTTACCGCACAACGCTTCCTGGTGTATGATACAATGATAAGCTGTCAGCTCACCTGTCGCGTTTTCCTCTTGCATCTTTTCCCGTATCTTCGCCACCAGTCCGCTCCTGTGTCCACACATCGCAGGTGCTCCGTCGGTTGTCAAACCCACGAGTTTTTCCCAAGGCAGCTCCATCTCATTTACACATCTTGACACCTCTTCATACAAATCATGCCCCGTAGTTGTGCCATGCATAGGACGTAAAGCCAAAAACTCCTCTGTCACGCTTAGGTTGGAGTCCACTCCGCGGATGAAAATTGACAACTGGGCAATGTCAGAAATGTCGGTGCTCTCATCCACAGCCAAGGAATATGCAATAAAATCTTTTCCCTTTTTCACAAGCTGCTCTTTTAGATTGATGGACAACTGGTCTACTCTCTCGGCAATGGTGTTTCTGCTCAGACTCACATTTAAAAAGAGTTGCCTTTTTTCTGGGCAAACTTCGTCACAAACTTTAATCATGCAGTTTTTGATGAAATCCCCCTCCGTAAATGGCCGGGCTGATTTAGCGATCTCTTCTGCCAAAATAAAACTGGCCTTTTGTAGCCTTTGTTCCATGTCCATATTCTTGTTTTTGTCCGCGTGTTTCGTTTCATAATGTCGTCTCAGATTATACTCTTTCAGTACCGCCACACTTTCTCCACACAGAAGACACACAGGTTTTCCAGCTACCTTCGTGAACATATACTCCGACTCCCACCTTGTTTGAAACCCCCGGTTCTCAGTATCCACCTTCCGTTTTGCCATTTTTGATGGGTATCTGAAAGTTAATTTTACTGTGATGCTGACGACTGCTGTGCCAATAAATATTGAAATGAAGCAGCCTACTGCTCGGTGCGTCACCTTTGCATTGTGGGAAATGTAGTATTGGTGCGTGTAAAAGATCTGCGGGCTGCCGGCTTGCTGCGGGCCGGTTCTAATAATAAATCAAGATCATCCCAGGGGCCGTAAAAAACCTTCTTGCGGGCCGGATGTGGCCCGCGGGCCTTGACTCTGACATATGTGGGTTAGGGTTACAGTAGAGGTTAAGGTTAGGGTTACATTAGAGGTTAAGGTTAGGTTAGGGTTACAGTAGAGGTTAAGGTTAGGTTAGGGTTACAGTAGAGGTTAGGGTTACAGTAGAGGTTAAGGTTAGGTTAGGGTTACAGTAGAGGTTAAGGTTAGGGTTACAGTAGAGGTTAAGATTAGGTTAGGGTTACAGTAGAGGTTAAGGTTAGGTTAGGTTAGGGTTACAGTGGAGGTTAGGGTTAGGTTAGGTTAGGGTTACAGTAGACGGTAGGGTTAGGTTAGGGTTAGGTTAGGGTTACAGTAGAGGTTGGGGTTATGTTAGGGTTACAGTGGAGTTTAAGGTTAGGTTATGGTTATGGTTATAGTGGAGTTTAAGGTTAGGTTAGGACTGCTGGTTTACATGGCCTGTGGAACCATGTAACATTCAATCCTGTTTGCTGGACACAGTCCAGGGTCTCTGGACAGATCTCTGGCTGACACAGCACCCCAGATGTACACACTGCTGTCTTCACCTAATCCCTCAGCACTGATCACACACACAAATACACATACACACACACCAACACACACACAAATAAAGTTCATGACACTGTTGTGTCAGGTTGGGTATCAAATGCTGGCCATAAAAAAATGTGTCATGATTTGACATCATTGTGAACCTCTAGTGGTAGGCCGTGTGTGTGTGTGTGTGTGTGTGTGTGTGTGCGTGTTTGAACCTGATGTTGTATTCCTAATGAGATGAGTTAGTTCTCAGGTCATTATATTTCCCTCCTCGCTCTGGCCTTTCCTGTGACCCCCAGTCTCCAGCTCTGAGTGGAGGGCGTAGCAGCACTGCCATTGTGGTGAAAAAATAAACATTAGTGTCAGTGTGTGACCAACCCTCTCGTGTTTAACATATACATTGTCTCGAAGGCGTCTAGTAGACCACTTAAGATAATATATATTTCCTTTCTTTGGACAAAATGTATTTCCTTAACAGTGGGACGGCTCCTACACCATTGGATGGGGCAGGGACAGGGGTGAAACACCATGGGGTTCAGGTCAAAAGTCCCCAGATGTCCTTATATGGCACATTCCTCACATGTCCTGCCTCTGTGGGATCCAATCCTGGCTTTCTCAACTATATCTCCCTCTGTCCATCTCCTCCTCACAGCAATAAAACATTTACATTACTGGTTTTGATGGTCCTGAATGACAGCAATATATAGGCCTGTCGACCTTAAAGGGGAATAGAAACACTTTAGGAAGTTTACAGTTACAGTTAGCTGGCGTTCAAAATCCTAGTGTTTCCATTCCCCTTTAAGATTACATTTCAACCTCACATTAGTGCAGAAAAGGAAGAAAGGTCGCCCCAGACCACAGTACTGAGACAGTCCTCTATATAGTACCACAGTCAGACCACAGTACTGAGACAGTCCTCTATTTAGTACCACAGTCAGACCACAGTATTGAGACAGTCCTCTATATAGTACCACAGTCAGACCACAGTATTGAGACAGTCCTCTATATAGTACCACAGTCAGACCACAGTACTGAGACAGTCCTCTATATAGTACCACAGTCAGACCACAGTATTGAGACAGTCCTCTATATAGTACCACAGTCAGACCACAGTATTGAGACAGTCCTCTATATAGTACCACAGTCAGACCACAGTATTGAGACAGTCCTCTATATAGTACCACAGTCAGACCAGAGTACTGAGACAGTCCTCTATATAGTACCACAGTCAGACCACAGTACTGAGACAGTCCTCTATATAGTACCACAGTCAGACCACAGTACTGAGACAGTCCTCTATATAGTACCACAGTCAGACCACAGTATTGAGACAGTCCTCTATATAGTACCACAGTCAGACCACAGTATTGAGACAGTCCTCTATATAGTACCACAGTCAGACCACAGTACTGAGACAGTCCTCTATATAGTACCACAGTCAGACCACAGTATTGAGACAGTCCTCTATATAGTACCACAGTCAGACCACAGTACTGAGACAGTCCTCTATATAGTTCCACAGTCAGACCACAGTATTGAGACAGTCCTCTATATAGTGCCACAGTCAGACCACAGTATTGAGACAGTCCTCTATATAGTACCACAGTCAGACCACAGTATTGAGACAGTCCTCTATATAGTACCACAGTCAGACCACAGTATTGAGACAGTCCTCTATATAGTACCACAGTCAGACCACAGTATTGAGACAGTCCTCTATATAGTACCACAGTCAGACCACAGTATTGAGACAGTTCTCTATATAGTACCACAGTCAGACCACAGTACTGAGACAGTCCTCTATATAGTACCACAGTCAGACCACAGTATTGAGACAGTCCTCTATATAGTACCACAGTCAGACCACAGTATTGAGACAGTCCTCTATATAGTACCACAGTCAGACCACAGTATTGAGACAGTCCTCTATATAGTACCACAGTCAGACCACAGTATTGAGACAGTCCTCTATATAGTACCACAGTCAGACCACAGTATTGAGACAGTCCTCTATATAGTACCACAGTCAGACCACAGTATTGAGACAGTCCTCTATATAGTACCACAGTCAGACCACAGTATTGAGACAGTCCTCTATATAGTACCACAGTCAGACCACAGTATTGAGACAGTCCTCTATATAGTACCACAGTCAGACCACAGTATTGAGACAGTCCTCTATATAGTACCACAGTCAGACCACAGTATTGAGACAGTCCTCTATATAGTACCACAGACAGACCACAGTACTGAGACAGTCCTCTATATAGTACCACAGTCAGACCACAGTATTGAGACAGTCCTCTATATAGTACCACAGTCAGACCACAGTACTGAGACAGTCCTCTATATAGTACCACAGTCAGACCACAGTATTGAGACAGTCCTCTATATAGTACCACAGTCAGACCACAGTATTGAGACAGTCCTCTATATAGTACCACAGTCAGACCACAGTATTGAGACAGTCCTCTATATAGTACCACAGTCAGACCACAGTATTGAGACAGTCCTCTATATAGTACCACAGTCAGACCACAGTATTGAGACAGTCCTCTATATAGTACCACAGTCAGACCACAGTACTGAGACAGTCCTCTATATAGTACCACAGTCAGACCACAGTATTGAGACAGTCCTCTATATAGTACCACAGTCAGACCACAGTATTGAGACAGTCCTCTATATAGTACCACAGTCAGACCACAGTATTGAGACAGTCCTCTATATAGTACCACAGTCAGACCAGAGTACTGAGACAGTCCTCTATATAGTACCACAGTCAGACCACAGTACTGAGACAGTCCTCTATATAGTACCACAGTCAGACCACAGTACTGAGACAGTCCTCTATATAGTACCACAGTCAGACCACAGTATTGAGACAGTCCTCTATATAGTACCACAGTCAGACCACAGTATTGAGACAGTCCTCTATATAGTACCACAGTCAGACCACAGTACTGAGACAGTCCTCTATATAGTACCACAGTCAGACCACAGTATTGAGACAGTCCTCTATATAGTACCACAGTCAGACCACAGTACTGAGACAGTCCTCTATATAGTACCACAGTCAGACCACAGTATTGAGACAGTCCTCTCTCTATATAGTACCACAGTCAGACCACAGTATTGAGACAGTCCTCTATATAGTACCACAGTCAGACCACAGTATTGAGACAGTCCTCTATATAGTACCACAGTCAGACCACAGTATTGAGACAGTCCTCTATATAGTACCACAGTCAGACCACAGTACTGAGACAGTCCTCTATATAGTACCACAGTCAGACCACAGTACTGAGACAGTCCTCTATATAGTACCACAGTCAGACCACAGTACTGAGACAGTCCTCTATATAGTACCACAGTCAGACCACAGTATTGAGACAGTCCTCTATATAGTACCACAGTCAGACCACAGTACTGAGACAGTCCTCTATATAGTACCACAGTCAGACCACAGTATTGAGACAGTCCTCTATATAGTACCACAGTCAGACCACAGTATTGAGACAGTCCTCTATATAGTGCCACAGTCAGACCACAGTATTGAGACAGTCCTCTATATAGTACCACAGTCAGACCACAGTATTGAGACAGTCCTCTATATGGTACCACAGTCAGACCACAGTACTGAGACAGTCCTCTATATAGTACCACAGTCAGACCACAGTACTGAGACAGTCCTCTATATAGTACCACAGTCAGACCACAGTATTGAGACAGTCCTCTATATAGTACCACAGTCAGACCACAGTATTGAGACAGTCCTCTATATAGTACCACAGTCAGACCACAGTATTGAGACAGTCCTCTATATAGTACCACAGTCAGACCACAGTATTGAGACAGTCCTCTATATAGTACCACAGTCAGACCACAGTATTGAGACAGTCCTCTATATAGTACCACAGTATTGAGACAGTCCTCTATATAGTACCACAGTCAGACCACAGTATTGAGACAGTCCTCTATATAGTACCACAGTCAGACCACAGTATTGAGACAGTCCTCTCTCTATATAGTACCACAGTCAGACCACAGTATTGAGACAGTCCTCTATATAGTACCACAGTCAGACCACAGTATTGAGACAGTCCTCTATATAGTACCACAGTCAGACCACAGTACTGAGACAGTCCTCTATATAGTACCACAGTCAGACCACAGTATTGAGACAGTCCTCTATATAGTACCACAGTCAAACCACAGTATTGAGACAGTCCTCTATATAGTACCACAGTCAGACCACAGTATTGAGACAGTCCTCTATATAGTACCACAGTCAGACCACAGTATTGAGACAGTCCTCTATATAGTACCACAGTCAGACCACAGTATTGAGACAGTCCTCTATATAGTACCACAGTCAGACCACAGTATTGAGACAGTCCTCTATATAGTACCACAGTCAGACCACAGTATTGAGACAGTCCTCTATATAGTACCACAGTCAGACCACAGTATTGAGACAGTCCTCTATATAGTACCACAGTCAGACCACAGTATTGAGACAGTCCTCTATATAGTACCACAGTCAGACCACAGTATTGAGACAGTCTTCTATATAGTACCACAGTCAGACCACAGTATTGAGACAGTCCTCTATATAGTACCACAGACAGACCACAGTACTGAGACAGTCCTCTATATAGTACCACAGTCAGACCACAGTATTGAGACAGTCCTCTATATAGTACCACAGTCAGACCACAGTACTGAGACAGTCCTCTATATAGTACCACAGTCAGACCACAGTATTGAGACAGTCCTCTATATAGTACCACAGTCAGACCACAGTATTGAGACAGTCCTCTATATAGTACCACAGTCAGACCACAGTATTGAGACAGTCCTCTATATAGTACCACAGTCAGACCACAGTATTGAGACAGTCCTCTATATAGTACCACAGTCAGACCACAGTATTGAGACAGTCCTCTATATAGTACCACAGTCAGACCACAGTACTGAGACAGTCCTCTATATAGTACCACAGTCAGACCACAGTATTGAGACAGTCCTCTATATAGTACCACAGTCAGACCACAGTATTGAGACAGTCCTCTATATAGTACCACAGTCAGACCACAGTATTGAGACAGTCCTCTATATAGTACCACAGTCAGACCAGAGTACTGAGACAGTCCTCTATATAGTACCACAGTCAGACCACAGTACTGAGACAGTCCTCTATATAGTACCACAGTCAGACCACAGTACTGAGACAGTCCTCTATATAGTACCACAGTCAGACCACAGTATTGAGACAGTCCTCTATATAGTACCACAGTCAGACCACAGTATTGAGACAGTCCTCTATATAGTACCACAGTCAGACCACAGTACTGAGACAGTCCTCTATATAGTACCACAGTCAGACCACAGTATTGAGACAGTCCTCTATATAGTACCACAGTCAGACCACAGTACTGAGACAGTCCTCTATATAGTACCACAGTCAGACCACAGTATTGAGACAGTCCTCTCTCTATATAGTACCACAGTCAGACCACAGTATTGAGACAGTCCTCTATATAGTACCACAGTCAGACCACAGTATTGAGACAGTCCTCTATATAGTACCACAGTCAGACCACAGTATTGAGACAGTCCTCTATATAGTACCACAGTCAGACCACAGTACTGAGACAGTCCTCTATATAGTACCACAGTCAGACCACAGTACTGAGACAGTCCTCTATATAGTACCACAGTCAGACCACAGTACTGAGACAGTCCTCTATATAGTACCACAGTCAGACCACAGTATTGAGACAGTCCTCTATATAGTACCACAGTCAGACCACAGTACTGAGACAGTCCTCTATATAGTACCACAGTCAGACCACAGTACTGAGACAGTCCTCTATATAGTACCACAGTCAGACCACAGTATTGAGACAGTCCTCTATATAGTGCCACAGTCAGACCACAGTATTGAGACAGTCCTCTATATAGTACCACAGTCAGACCACAGTATTGAGACAGTCCTCTATATGGTACCACAGTCAGACCACAGTACTGAGACAGTCCTCTATATAGTACCACAGTCAGACCACAGTACTGAGACAGTCCTCTATATAGTACCACAGTCAGACCACAGTATTGAGACAGTCCTCTATATAGTACCACAGTCAGACCACAGTATTGAGACAGTCCTCTATATAGTACCACAGTCAGACCACAGTATTGAGACAGTCCTCTATATAGTACCACAGTCAGACCACAGTATTGAGACAGTCCTCTATATAGTACCACAGTCAGACCACAGTATTGAGACAGTCCTCTATATAATACCACAGTATTGAGACAGTCCTCTATATAGTACCACAGTCAGACCACAGTATTGAGACAGTCCTCTATATAGTACCACAGTCAGACCACAGTATTGAGACAGTCCTCTCTCTATATAGTACCACAGTCAGACCACAGTATTGAGACAGTCCTCTATATAGTACCACAGTCAGACCACAGTATTGAGACAGTCCTCTATATAGTACCACAGTCAGACCACAGTACTGAGACAGTCCTCTATATAGTACCACAGTCAGACCACAGTATTGAGACAGTCCTCTATATAGTACCACAGTCAGACCACAGTATTGAGACAGTCCTCTATATAGTACCACAGTCAGACCACAGTATTGAGACAGTCCTCTATATAGTACCACAGTCAGACCACAGTATTGAGACAGTCCTCTATATAGTACCACAGTCAGACCACAGTATTGAGACAGTCCTCTATATAGTACCACAGTCAGACCACAGTATTGAGACAGTCCTCTATATAGTACCACAGTCAGACCACAGTATTGAGACAGTCCTCTATATAGTACCACAGTCAGACCACAGTATTGAGTCAGTCCTCTATATAGTACCACAGTCAGACCACAGTATTGAGACAGTCCTCTATATAGTACCACAGTCAGACCACAGTATTGAGACAGTCCTCTATATAGTACCACAGTCAGACCACAGTATTGAGACAGTCCTCTATATAGTACCACAGACAGACCACAGTACTGAGACAGTCCTCTATATAGTACCACAGTCAGACCACAGTATTGAGACAGTCCTCTATATAGTACCACAGTCAGACCACAGTACTGAGACAGTCCTCTATATAGTACCACAGTCAGACCACAGTATTGAGACAGTCCTCTATATAGTACCACAGTCAGACCACAGTATTGAGACAGTCCTCTATATAGTACCACAGTCAGACCACAGTATTGAGACAGTCCTCTATATAGTACCACAGTCAGACCACAGTATTGAGACAGTCCTCTATATAGTACCACAGTCAGACCACAGTACTGAGACAGTCCTCTATATAGTACCACAGTCAGACCACAGTATTGAGACAGTCCTCTATATAGTACCACAGTCAGACCACAGTATTGAGACAGTCCTCTATATAGTACCACAGTCAGACCACAGTATTGAGACAGTCCTCTATATAGTACCACAGTCAGACCAGAGTACTGAGACAGTCCTCTATATAGTACCACAGTCAGACCACAGTACTGAGACAGTCCTCTATATAGTACCACAGTCAGACCACAGTACTGAGACAGTCCTCTATATAGTACCACAGTCAGACCACAGTATTGAGACAGTCCTCTATATAGTACCACAGTCAGACCACAGTATTGAGACAGTCCTCTATATAGTACCACAGTCAGACCACAGTACTGAGACAGTCCTCTATATAGTACCACAGTCAGACCACAGTATTGAGACAGTCCTCTATATAGTACCACAGTCAGACCACAGTACTGAGACAGTCCTCTATATAGTACCACAGTCAGACCACAGTATTGAGACAGTCCTCTCTCTATATAGTACCACAGTCAGACCACAGTATTGAGACAGTCCTCTATATAGTACCACAGTCAGACCACAGTATTGAGACAGTCCTCTATATAGTACCACAGTCAGACCACAGTATTGAGACAGTCCTCTATATAGTACCACAGTCAGACCACAGTACTGAGACAGTCCTCTATATAGTACCACAGTCAGACCACAGTATTGAGACAGTCCTCTATATAGTACCACAGTCAGACCACAGTATTGAGACAGTCCTCTATATAGTACCACAGTCAGACCACAGTATTGAGACAGTCCTCTATATAGTACCACAGTCAGACCACAGTATTGAGACAGTCCTCTATATAGTACCACAGTCAGACCACAGTATTGAGACAGTCCTCTATATAGTACCACAGTCAGACCACAGTACTGAGACAGTCCTCTATATAGTACCACAGTCAGACCACAGTATTGAGACAGTCCTCTATATAGTACCACAGTCAGACCACAGTATTGAGACAGTCCTCTATATAGTACCACAGTCAGACCACAGTATTGAGACAGTCCTCTATATAGTACCACAGTCAGACCAGAGTACTGAGACAGTCCTCTATATAGTACCACAGTCAGACCACAGTACTGAGACAGTCCTCTATATAGTACCACAGTCAGACCACAGTACTGAGACAGTCCTCTATATAGTACCACAGTCAGACCACAGTATTGAGACAGTCCTCTATATAGTACCACAGTCAGACCACAGTATTGAGACAGTCCTCTATATAGTACCACAGTCAGACCACAGTACTGAGACAGTCCTCTATATAGTACCACAGTCAGACCACAGTATTGAGACAGTCCTCTATATAGTACCACAGTCAGACCACAGTACTGAGACAGTCCTCTATATAGTACCACAGTCAGACCACAGTATTGAGACAGTCCTCTCTCTATATAGTACCACAGTCAGACCACAGTATTGAGACAGTCCTCTATATAGTACCACAGTCAGACCACAGTATTGAGACAGTCCTCTATATAGTACCACAGTCAGACCACAGTATTGAGACAGTCCTCTATATAGTACCACAGTCAGACC
Organism: Oncorhynchus mykiss; assembly: GCF_013265735.2. Taxonomy (NCBI): domain Eukaryota; kingdom Metazoa; phylum Chordata; class Actinopteri; order Salmoniformes; family Salmonidae; genus Oncorhynchus; species Oncorhynchus mykiss. The sequence continues at coordinate 6,581,871 of NC_048571.1, read as the reverse complement.
ACAGTACTGAGACAGTCCTCTATATAGTACCACAGTCAGACCACAGTACTGAGACAGTCCTCTATATAGTACCACAGTCAGACCACAGTACTGAGACAGTCCTCTATATAGTACCACAGTCAGACCACAGTATTGAGACAGTCCTCTATATAGTACCACAGTCAGACCACAGTACTGAGACAGTCCTCTATATAGTACCACAGTCAGACCACAGTACTGAGACAGTCCTCTATATAGTGCCACAGTCAGACCACAGTATTGAGACAGTCCTCTATATAGTACCACAGTCAGACCACAGTATTGAGACAGTCCTCTATATGGTACCACAGTCAGACCACAGTACTGAGACAGTCCTCTATATAGTACCACAGTCAGACCACAGTACTGAGACAGTCCTCTATATAGTACCACAGTCAGACCACAGTATTGAGACAGTCCTCTATATAGTACCACAGTCAGACCACAGTATTGAGACAGTCCTCTATATAGTACCACAGTCAGACCACAGTATTGAGACAGTCCTCTATATAGTACCACAGTCAGACCACAGTATTGAGACAGTCCTCTATATAGTACCACAGTCAGACCACAGTATTGAGACAGTCCTCTATATAGTACCACAGTATTGAGACAGTCCTCTATATAGTACCACAGTCAGACCACAGTATTGAGACAGTCCTCTATATAGTACCACAGTCAGACCACAGTATTGAGACAGTCCTCTCTCTATATAGTACCACAGTCAGACCACAGTATTGAGACAGTCCTCTATATAGTACCACAGTCAGACCACAGTATTGAGACAGTCCTCTATATAGTACCACAGTCAGACCACAGTATTGAGACAGTCCTCTATATAGTGCCACAGTCAGACACTGCACAGGGGCTTTTCAAAACAGACAGGAAACAGGGAGAACAAGCAGAAAACACAAAAGTGATTTTAATTCCCCTCTTGCTTTTGTTGTATTGTAGTATTAGTGTTCTCTTAAGTTCTCTTTTAATTCTCCTTTTGTCAAAATGAAAATAGGTCCCTCATCTAAAAATGAAAGTCTCAACAGACATAGCCTGCGGGTCATAGCCGGCTCCGAGTGAAACCCAGAGAGCGTCACGTTTTTTAAGACCGGTGGGAGACAAGAGGGTGACCCTGCAACATGTGCTCACTGAACTTTAGCTCCTTCTCTTCCTGTAGGATGCCCCTCACTCTGACTGAGAGAGCCACACACAATACAGACAATGAGAGGCTGGGGAACAACAGATGCATCAGCCTTAGTTTTGGCCCAAACTCCAGAGAGGAGAGGCGTGCATGCAGCCACTGCCCACTTTGGGAAGGTACAGATACGTGAATCAATACCAATACTCTTTCTGTGTGTGTGTGTGTGTGTGTGTGTGTGTGTGTGTGTGTGTGTGTGTGTGTGTGTGTGTGTGTGTGTGTGTGTGTGTGTGTGTGTGTGTGAGGTGTGTGTGTGTGTGTGTGTGTGTGTGAGAAAGAAAATAGAGATATGTGTCATAGTTTACAATACATAGGGGGAAACTGTTGGGAATCCATTCCAGACAACCGTCATAACATGCTAACATAGTAAGTGAAAGGTTGCTGGATCAAATTCCCTGAGCTGATGAAAACAAATTTAAGGAAAAATATGTCGTTCTGCCCCTGAACAAGGTAGTTAACCCAGTGTAGGCCGTCATTGTAAATAAGAATGTGGACAGATCTTTGGCTGACACAGCACCCCAGATGTACACACTGCTATCTTCACCTAATCCCTCAGCACTGATCACACACACACACACAAATAAAGTTCATGACACTGTTGTGTCAGGTTGGGTATCAAATGCTGGCCATAAAAAAATGCGTCATGATTTTACATCATTGTGAACCTCTAGTGGTAGGCCGTGTTAAATAACGGTTTAAAAAAAATAGCATGTAATATCGCATGAATTCACAAGGGGGCACACATGTACCAAGGCATCTTTCTGGATTACCATGACTACGGCAAACAGGTGTCTATTAGTTGTTGCTGCTTACGTCAGTTTCAGAGCGTTTAACAATAAGCTAGCTAGCTGCATAGTTAGCTACTAAAGTTTAAACCTTTGCTGATATAGCAGGGCACGCACATCGACTTAGTATGAAGACATGGCTCTAGTCTTGTCTCCTCCTCAGTCCTCTTCCCTAGAAATTCTGTGAGAGTTGTGCTATGTTCAGAAAAACTGTCTGGAAGAATACCGTGAGTGATGCCGTTAGCTGGCACCAGGACGAGGCCCTGAACACGACCATGTTCATCCTGAAAGAGTATGGTCCGACCGGATTCCTACTCAAAGAGGAGGGGGAACCCAAAAACTTCAAAGTAGGCCTACATGTGCAACATCCTAACTTGACATCATCAACATTATAGTCCTATTTACATTTTGACACGAAATACTTTCTTAATTCTTAATCAGGTAGCCTATTTTACATATTCCACAGGTGTTCTTGGGAGACCCTCATACGTGTACCTGTTCAACATTCCACAAAGAGAGAGACCTCTGCAAAGTAATAACGAAGAAAACATACCGATCACACATAAAAGATATTGCATGCTCATTCTGTACAATAATTCTACTCTCAATGTAGGGTTTTATTGCGGAAATTCCGACTGCCTAGAGAACATGAATGTAAGTTTCACTTAGACATAACATAGGCTACAATGCATATGCCAAATTGCAATTCAAACCCGAGGCACTCTGTAGAAATGATTGGATTTTTAACAGCATATCCTTAAACTCTACTGTGCCCTCTGGTATGTACACTTGCAGATTGCTTCCAGCAGGTCCTGGTTGAAAGGCAGATCCTGGAGCTGCTACAGGGTTTACACAGGAGCAGAACCCCCCGGCCTGTACACCCACCCTGCTCTGAGGCTGACCCTAACCCCAGACCAGACCCAGCTGAGGGGGACGGGGGGGTCAGACAGAAGGAGATCGAAGCCGAGGATGTGTGTCCCATCTGTCAAGAGGAGTTGCTGGGGAAACGTCTACCTGTGTCTTACTGCAGGTCAGATCATCACGTGTATTATAATGTCAACACACTTACTGGGCCACCCTTGGTATACCTATTAAATGCTTACTAGATCTTAATGATATGATGGAGAACACAAAGGAAAGTGATTTGAGGATAGGGGAAATGTGCCTGAACTGACCTACTGTTTTACTGCAACAACAGGGGAACATGTGAGTGGGAGGGAAAATGCCTTCTGCCACCAACTGTCATCCCCTATGTCCTCTCACTCAGGTTTGGCTGTGGCAACAACGTCCATATCTCCTGTATGAAGGTGTGGGCAGACCACCAGGCACGTCCGGAAGGGGAGGGGGAAGCCATGGTGAAGTGCCCGCTGTGCCGGGAGGACTTTGGGCCGGTCAAGCTGCTCCTGGAGCAGGTGAGGAATGTGGCTAAGCTCCACACAGCTGCTGAGAGAGAGAGGCCCGACAGACACCTCGGGGTGCTCTGCAACAACTGCAGGGTCTGCCCCATCACTGGCAAGTGCTTCAAGTAAGTCTTGTTGTCATAATGCCCAGTTCCAATAGACCTTGAGCTCAAATTTACGTACTTTCCCCCCATCCACTTACCTATACTGTTGTGGATCAACTATTCATGTCTATGACTTCCCTTTAGGTGCACAGTCTGCCGGTACTATCACCTTTGCGAGGACTGTATAAGAAGGTGCTGTCACCCTCAGCATGCGTTTGCCATACGTACGGTAAGCAGTCTTCAGTTAGACTCTGTGAGCATTTCTGCATATATTTGTGTCAGGAAGTAGACATGATAAACTTATGACATCAGCTATTATGTCCATCAGAAAAGGACTGCGAAGTGGCTGTCCTTGGGTCAGCGTGTGTTCAACACACTGGGTGAACCACGTGAGATGACCACTCAGTCAGTGGGTGACAGGTGAGCTCTGGAATCTCTGTGAGAACCCTGTATGAATAGATTATTATGCTCAGTGCCTGAACACCCTGAATGACATTTAGACAGTGCAAAATGTTGTCACACATACAGGCTGTTACACTTTACAACCTGCTGCAATAAGCATTGTGATTAATCTTTAAGTGCAGTTAATTCCATTTTTATTTTTAATAGATGTTTTCTTGTCACATACACCAGATAGGAACAGTGAAAAGTGTTGTTTTACAGGGTCAGCCATAGTAGTACAGCACCCCTGGAGTAAATTAGGGTTAAGAGCCTTGCTCAAGGGCAGAGATTTTTTCACTGGTATTCGAACCAGCGACCTTTCGGTTACAAGCCCAACGTTCTAACCACTAAGCTTCCTGACGTTAAAATATAGCCCATGAGTCTCTGGTTTCCTCTCCCCCTTCAGCATGATTCCTGTTGAGAGTGACCCACTGCCAGAGCACCTGGTCAGGAGCCTCCTTTCGGTCAGGGTGAGGAGAGGCTGCCCCCTGCTGGACCCTGGGCAGCAGTGTAGGATCTGCCTGAAGAGCTTCCAGCAAGGGCAGCAGGCCAGACACTTGCCCTGCCATCACAGGGTAAAGACTTAACTCAAATGATCCTGTCACCGCCAAGTAAAGAGTTAGGTAAACGGACCCTGACATGTTCTGCCACCACAAGGTTAAGAGTTAGATAAACTGCCCTGACCTGGGCCTCCCGAGTGGCGCGGTGGTCTAAGGCACTGCATCACCCTTCTTTGGACACTGTGTTAACTAACCTCCAGACGAGCTTCAATGCCATACAACTCTCCTTCCTTGGCCTCCAACTGCTCTTAAATGCAAGTAAAAACTAAATGCATGCTTTTCAACCGATGCTGCCCACACCTGCCCAACCGTCCAGCATCACCTCTGGAAGGTTCTGACTTAGAATATGTGGACAACTACAAAAACCTAGGTGTCTAATTAGACTGTAAACTCTCCTTCCAGACTCACATTAAGCATCTCCAATCCAAAATTAAATCTAGAATCAGCTTCCTATTTCGCAACAAAGCATCCTTCACTCATGCTGCCAAACATACCCTCGCAAAACTGACTATCCTACCGATCCTCGACTTCGGCAATGTCATTTACAAAATAGCCTCCAACACTCTACACAGCAAATTGGATGCAGTCTATCACAGCGCCATCCGTTTTGTCACCAAAGCCCCATATACTACCCACCACTGCAACCAGTATGCTCTCGTTGGCTGGCCCTCGCTTCATATTCGTTGACAAAACCCACTGGCTCCAGGTCATCTATAAGTCTTTGCTAGGTAAAGCCCCGCCTTATCTCAGCTCACTGGTCACCATAGCAGCACCCACTCGTGCACTCCAGCAAGTATATCTCACTGGTCACCCCCAAAGCCAATTCCTCCTTTGGCCGCCTTTCCTTCTAGTTCTCTGCTGCCAATGACTGGAACGAACTGCAAAAATCACTGAAGCTAGAGACTCATATCTCCCTCACTGACTTTAAGCACCAGCTGTCAGAGCAGCTCACATATCACTGCACCTGTACATAGCCCATCTGTAAATAGCACATCCAACTACCACATCCCCATACTGTTATTATTTTTTATTTTTTTATTGCCTTACCTCCCTTATCCTACTTCATCTGCACACACTGTATATATAGACCTTATCTATTGTATTATTGACTGTATGTTTGTTTATTCCATGTGTAACTTTGTGTTGTTGTTTGTGTCACACTGCTTTGCTTTATCTTGGCCAGGTCACAGTTGTAAATGACAACTTGTTCTCCGCTAGTCTACCTGGTTAAATAAAGGTGTTCTCCACTAGTCTACCTGGTTAAATAAAGGTGAAATAATAAAACATTTAAAAATAGCTGTGCCACCAGAGATTCTGGGTTCGAGTCCAGGCTCTGTCGCAGCCGGCCGCGACCGGGAGACCCATGGGGCGGCGCACAATTGGCCCAGGGTCGTCCGGGTTAGGGGAGGGTTTGGCCGGCAAGGTTGTCCTTGTCCCATCTCGCACTAGCGACTCCTGTGGTGGGCCGGGCGCAGTGCACACTGACAGTCGCCAGGTGTACGATGTTTCCTCTGACACATTGGTGCGGCTGGCTTCCGGGTTAAGTGGGCATTGTGTCAAGAAGCAGTGCGGCTTGGTTGGGTTGTGTTTCGGAGGACGCACGGCTCTCGACCTTCGCCGCTCCCGAGTTCGTACGGTAGTTACAGAGATGAGACAAGACTGTAACTACCAATTGGATATCACGAAATTGGGGTGAAAAAAAACGGGGTAAAAGAAAAATAATTTTAAAAACTGCCTCCTGCTCTGCCACCACAAGGTCAACAGAGTAAGTCTAAAGTGGGTGATGCCCTGTCTTTAACTCTAAGGCCCCCAAAACCAAAATGCTAAAATTCCTGTTGACACTTTTAAATTCTGGACTAGTTTGAGTATGTTCTGAATGGAAGTACTGTGTCCTGATGGACGGCGAGAACAGTAACTGAATTTGATCCATCTTTGTTCCCTACTACAGTTCCACACAGACTGTGTCGACCCGTTGCTTCGGAGGTCCAACTCCTGCCCTCTGGACGGATACGTCATCTACAACCCCCTAACATGGAGCAGCGGAGGGGGGAAGGGTACACCCAAGCTGGCCTCCTCCCTTGACCATCCAAAGCTCTCAGAGCAGCACAGACTGGAGCTGTTTGTCCCAGGAGTAGCTCTGCTGGACAGAGCAGCCAGAGTGGTTCCCTCCCTGAGTATGTTCAGCTCCGAGGGCTCAGCCGATACCCTAGTACCTCTCCCTCAGGACACTATGGTCGTTGGCTTACAAGGTCTAAGCATCAATACAGTGAACATTGAGAGCATGGAGGGTGGAAAAAGCAGGACAGAGAAGGATGGAAGTCCAGTCAAATCAGTCATTCTCAACAAGAGCCTTTCTTCCCAGCATCTAAGGACAGACGTGTCTAGAGTGAGGTTGGGACGCACCAAGTCAAGCTCCTCGACCAAGAGTTTGGCCCAAAACAATGCTACCTCAACTAACAGGCTGGGTGGGGTCTCTGGAGGGACGGGAAGGGCCCAGCCGAGTCTGTTTGTGGGTGTAAACAGGTCAGACATGACTGCTGCTGCTGCTCAGACTAGAGCTGTCATCACCCTGTGGAGAGCCAGGCCCCAGTGGAAGAGGAGACCCAGGGTACCCAGACCCAGTACAGGAGACAGCCAGCAAGCCACAGGCCTGAGGATGACAGGGGTACTGATCAATGCTCCTCACCAGGGAGAAAAGGAGTAAGAGTTGGATTCTAGAACATATTTTGTTGTGAACAGACTGCTGCTTTTAACTACATAGGTATTGAGAGTATGGTACAGTCTTACTACTTAGAGTGGTTTTTTATACAGGGCATTCAGAAAGTATTCAGACCCCTTTGATTTTTTTCAACATTTTGTAATGGTACAGCCTTATTCTAAAATTGATTAAATTGTTTTTTTTCTCAGTTGTACTAGTTAGTTAGTTTATTTCTACATAAAGGAAATGGATGACAGTTCTGTTTTATATTTGCTTGTGTGCTCAGCTCTTGGTTAGATATCTACACTGCACAGCCATGTGTTCACTTCACCCAAGTCTGTTTGGCTTTCAGTTCCCTGTGTTTTTACAAGTGCTATTTTCATTGACACCGTTTTTCAATCTCCATTTTATTCGCTTAACAGAGCTTGTTTTAAACAAATGTCAAAATGAAATACAAAATGAGCTTTTACCTGGACATATAAAAGTACCAGACATACTGACACATTATAAAAAGAAACATTTTAAAAGTATTTTTTATTATCAATCTATTTACATTTTCAGCTTGCCGTTTTTCATCTAAGACATATTGAAGTAGTGGCCCAGGTGATATCAAAATGACTAAAGGAACCACGCCCCTATGTCTTTATTTTAATCCCCGTCCCCCAGGAGGCCTTTTGTAAATAAGAATTTGTTCTTAACTGACTTGCCTAGTTAGATCAAGGTTAGATCAAAATAAAACCATCAGTCCAGACTAAACGCGCTGTTGCGCAGTAATATTCCTCTTCTCATCCTGTGTGGTGACATCCTGACTCTGAGTTGTAACGGTTGACACATGACCATTGAGAACAGTAACTGTCACTGGTGGCAGTTCGACCAGCGCGTCCTGAATGTCCTTCAGAGACTCTCTCCCCTCCCACCTTCCTCGCAGAACATTTCTGATGACATGGTCCTCTACAGTGAACACCCGGCTGACCAGATCATCAGATTGTATGGAGAGCTTCCCTCTAGTTATCCTTCCCATCAGGGATAGTATGTACGACATAGGGCAATGCTTACAAGTCACCATCTTTTCAGTGGTGTCCACCCTCTCCAGGTGGTGCGCTTCTGGGCAAGTGTACTCTTGGGACAACCAGTATCCAATGATTTTCCCCTCAAACTTCTCAGGCTGTACCATGTTGTGTGGCAGATCGCATTTCCTACCACTGGCCACGTTGACCAGAGTAGATTCTGGTGTTGTGTTCAGCACGGTTTGACCCCCATACTTAGCAACAGAAACATTGGTGACCCGGTACCATTTCCCCTCTTCGACCGTGTTTTCACGACCCCACACGGTCAGGTTTGTGAGTGTTGTTGAATCATCTACAATATGACCGACTAGGTATTCCACCATGGGCATGCTTTTGTTAAATCTCGTTTTACAATGGCCCTCTTTCAGTTTCTGAATCACCTCCACTGTAACGTTCACCTACAATGCAAGAAAAACACCAAAAGGAGAAATACATTACAGGGCACTGAACTAGACAAGGTTAGAGTTTAAAACATACAGTACTTCATTCATAGTGAATTATTATTATTATAGCTACCTTCTGTTTTACAGCATTTTCTGTGTTTTCTTTGTCCTCTTGAAGGTCGGCTAGCGCCACATCCTTGACCCTCCCGTCAAGGTCGCTGTTGAATTTGAAGGGTAAATCTTCGAGGATGGAAAATGTGGATGTGTATGTAAACATTTATCTGCATCTTGTTGTTTCTGCTTATGGATGGCCGGAGCACCACTTTCACCAACTTCACTGGAGTTCTGAAAAAACATGCATTATAAAAGATGAATAACAGATATTCCTCATCACATAGCACTCAAAGCCTTTGCAGAGCCCTTCATACCCAACTTACCTGCGACTCTCTGCTGTGGCAAAGCGGTCTCGCAGCTGCGGCTGAAAAACGATCAGATTCCTGCTCTCATCTTCTTGCTGTAAAACGGCATTGAAATAGCCTGTCTTCTTCCCTCTCTTCACTGCTGAGACATTGTGGATGTAGCCGCAGGCCTTGATTACTTCCTGCAAATTACCCATTATGGAGCCGATTGGAGGGACAAAATGCAGCATTTGAAAGGAAATACATCTATAGACATGCATAACCTAGATATTCAGAGTCAGGGATACTCCGTTTGAGATTAGGAATTTTAATAGGTGCCATGTTGGCACAATAAGCTTCACAACAGTCAGCAACATTCTAGACTAGATTAGATGGGCAGGGCTGTACCTGCTCTGATGCTTGGTGGGACTGGGGGTGGGTCAGGGGCACTAGAGTCTTTGAAGGTGGTCCAGTCCAGCTCTTTGAGTCTGGGGAAGTTTGCGATGATCTCTTGCTTATGCAGGAGGGCCACAAAACCATGGCAGTACTTCTCTCCTCTCTCTCTCAGCATGTCCAGTAGCTTGATGACTGTAGTCTCTGGAGGCTGACTGGATTGCAGGTGGCAGAGGATGTTGTATCCACGCTGCTCCACAAGTTTATTTGAATGGGCGTACTGGAGAATATTGTCGGGTTCCGCTGACAGAATCTCTGTTAGGAGCGGCTTATTCTCCAGCAGAAACTCCTTCGCCATTCCTCTCTGGGGTGGTTGGCTGTTGTTGGCCTAAGTTGCTTTCCTCCTGGAGACTCAAGTTATGGCTGTGTTCAGCAGGACACAACGGCGTGCAACTTTTGATTGAACGGAAAACTGTGCTGTTCTCAACGGTCGGGCAACACACCGCCACAACCACCAAACAGGAGCAAAGACCCCTCAAAGAACAGTTGGGGAGAAGTGTGTCGTTCAGGCACGTAGTAAAACGTTTAATGAACTGAACACAGCCCTGCTTCATTGGCAGGCAGAATCTACTTCCTATTAGCCGGAGAGGTATGGCTTGTTGTCATGGGAGAGTCTATTGGTGCTGGCCAGGTTGTCAGGTGAAATCAAACTAGCACCTGGAGAACGAGATGGAACCACAGGTTAATTACTGTGTCAAGTCAAAATATACAGTGAGTGACCGCTGTGTTTAAGAGTGGTATCAGGCAAAAGACTATGATGCATGGTTAGTACACTACTACTGGGTTATAGCTAGGATATTAGCCTACATGATATTGCTATGATTATATTGATCTCTTGTCTTGCCTCTTTAAGGTATCAAAAGGTCAAAAGTAATATCGCTCACTGGAAAGCCACGTTGACATAGAAGGCGTTGTAATTAACAAAGGTAGCTGAAGTAGTCGGGTATGCCTTCCCCAATCTATAATTAATACACGGTTATTTGAGCCACAACAGACAGCCAAGAGCAAAGTCAAGAGTATTGACCCACACAGAACTAGCAGAAGGATGGTCTCTTTAACAAGCTGATAATACCGGTTCGTTCCAACGTTTCTTTCAACAAAGTAAGTCATGATATTTTGTATATTATTAGTTATGTGACTTTTAACCCAAACTATAAGTTGTTTTTTGCTGAAATGTTTGTAAACAATCTATCTATAGCTTCAAAATATGTTTCAAACTATGATATTGATGTCATATAACTACCATATTGATGTCCACTAAATATAATATTGATGTCATATGACTTTCATACTGATGTCAGTCCGTGCATCCATAACTACATGTTAATTTTAGAGTTTCAGCTACAGAATATTCATCCGGACACATTCCTCAACTTTATAGTAAAAGTGACAACTTTATAGTTGAGGAGGGGTGTCGCTCGTTTGGCAGAAAAACGAATTGTGCCGCGCTGCGCACAGCACCGCACAATTCAAAATATACGACCTGGAACGGCGCAGGAGCGAAGGCGCTAAAATGTAGGAGAGACACTTTAACCATTTTACCTGGACCAGAGGAGTCATTTTTCTAAAGCATTATCCTGCACCACATACCCATTATTTTAAAACCAAACAGTTTCACAATATCTAATAAGTAATGCTAGCTAGAAGTCCTGGTAAATAACGGTAAGGAAATTGATCGTGCTATCAGGAATCCTTGGGACGTCCCTACCCCAAGTTGAAAATGGTTCAGGTAGGGTTATTATAGTTGGTTAGGGTAGGAGTTAAGGTTTAACCGTAAGGAAATAGTTATGTACCGATTCTTGTCTTCTGCTTTTTCCCGCGCTCTCACTGAACAAAGAAAAAGAAGGTTACTCTTTAGTGTTTACTAGCGGCTTCAACATTTCCCTGACTGTGGGCGGTTCGCACATTTTATTTAGGTGCATGCCGCCACCTACTGTGCGCTAGTGTGTGTTATATCACGTTACATTTGTGATAAAAAAAATAAAAAGGGGGAACATTTTTCTAAAAATCACCACCAACCATCCCTTCGCCTATATACCAATATTTCATACAAATAAAATCTCAAAACATCTTATAACCCTTCTGCAGTAAAATCTCAAAACATCTTATAACCCTTCTGCAGTAAAATCTCAAAACATCTTATAACCCTTCTGCAGTAAAATCTCAAAACATTTTATAACCCTTCTGCAGTAAAATCTCAAAACATTTTATAACCCTTCTGCAGTAAAATCTCAAAACATCTTATAACCCTTCTGCAGTAAAATCTCAAAACATCTTATAACCCTTCTGCAGTAAAATCTCAAAACATCTTATAACCCTTCTGCAGTAAAATCTCAAAACATCTTATAACCCTTCTGCAGTAAAATCTCAAAACATCTTATAACCCTTCTGCAGTAAAATCTCAAAACATCTTATAACTCTTCTGCAGTAAAATCTCGTACACCCAGGTACTTCTCGGCAGCAACCACCTACACTCATTAAAAACCCACTACCCTATTCCACTACTTTGACCCTACCTGCTCCTGCACCATGACTACTGCCTGGGAGGACTGGACACCATCACTCAACACACCCTGTAACTCTTCTGAAGTCAAATCTCATATACCCAAATACTTCTCTGCAGCTGCCACCGCAACACCTATTTTCTGTGAGCCAACCTTACTGAAGCATGAATCACTCGTTGGCCTATCCCTCGATGCTGGCACAAATCTACTACTCACTGGGATCCTCTCAGGATCCCTCACCCTTGACCCATCTCCCTCTACTTTCTTCACTGCCTCAGCATATGACACCTTCTGCACTACTCTGACTCTAGCCACCTCAACCTGCCTCTTTCGCACCGGACACTTCCGCTCCCCAGGAACATGGGCACCCCTACAATTGACACACAACTTTATCCACCAAAACTTCACAGTCCTCTGTGCCCTCCTGTACACTACCCATGTCCTCATGCCCTCCTGCACACTACCCATGTCTTGGAATCTCCCTCCTACACTCTGCTGTGACATGACCACAAGCGTGGCACCTGAAACACTGCAGTGGATTTGGCACAAAAGCTCTAACAGGAATAATGATGTATCCTAACATGACTTTGACGGGTAAAGACACTGACTCAGAAGGAAGGACTGACAGTGATTCCTCTGTTTCACCATGCTCCCCACCAGGCCTGCGTCACACCAAACGGTTCGCATCACAAACACCAAGAATCTTCAACTTCAATTGCTCCACCTCCACACTTAATGCTAAGCCAAAAATCCCTACTTTCAATGGTGCCCCGTTCCTAAGAGCAAAGCAAGAAACAGGCCTTGGCCCAAATTGCATTCCTGCTTCAGTGGGGTAAATGTGTGTGTGATCATCAGTAGCAAATGAGTACTATCCCCTGTCCAAAATAATTATTTATGACCTATGACTTAATGTGTACTTCACTGATTCAACTGCACCCAACTCCTTTCTCACTCACCCTGAAACCAGAAATGGATCCGCCAAAAGACAAAGGTCCACTTTCTCACTCCTACTTAACCAGGTTCTTCTTTACCATGACCAACGATGCCAAGCTCAGGTTCCAAGCTTTTCACCACACCTTCCATCTCACTTAACTCGCCCTCATTCACTTCCATTTCCCCTCCAGAACTCATTCAAATCCAACCTCTGCTTTCCTCATTCTCTTCAACATCTTCTTCCTCTCTTTCCACCTCAATTCCTCCTCAGAAATCCAAGTGTCTGTGTCCCTGTCCTAATATTCCTGTTCTTGTTCCATGATTCCTCCTACGACCTCCTGCATACATGTCTCTTACGCCTTCTTTCCTCTCCGATCAATTCATTCGGTTGGCTAACAACAAATCTAGTCCCAGATATTCTAATCTGACACCTTATTTGTCCAATCATGTGTCAGTCTGTATTTTAGATTTTCTTTTTAGAGATAAGGCTTAGACCTTGTAATGTTATGTGTGTGTAAATGACCTTCATCACTCTTTACTCAGGCACAAGTGTGATACCCTCATGGATATGGATAGCATTGGTGAGTAAATTCTATGTTAGAGCTCAGAGGGTCACGTTCAGTATAGGGCTCTATTCTATTCTGTTTAATCTCTTGTTGTGCATTGTGCCCGAGCCCTAGTCATGTATTATGATATCTACATATATGTTCTAGTTCTGTGGTCCATGCTCTATGTTCTAATGTTCTAGTGTTCTATTTCTATATTATGTGTTCTTCCTCATTATTCTGTGTGTTACCTGTGTTCCAAACCTCATTTTGTGTGTCTTCTTTTCAGAGGGGTTGAATGAAGTGCGTCCTGCTGTGTACCGCACTGCAATGAAGCTCCGTTCCTTACAGAAACTCTGCCATAGTGAGTGTGTGTGTGTGTGTATGTGTTTGTGTGTTTGTGTGTTTGTGTGTGTGTTTAAATGAAATGCTTTTTAGGTGTGTGTAATCTGTTACAGTGTATGTTTGTAATGCTCTGAATGTGTGTTACAGTGCATGTTGTGACACTGCGGGAGCTCATCCCAGCCCTGTGCTCTCTGGGCGGAGCCCGGGACACTGGGGCGGGGCTTAGTGAACAGGAAGTGAGACAGTGCATAAACAGGATGTTCCAAAGCGTGTCACAGGAAGTACCTGGGCAGGTGTCGGCAGAGGTGCCAGAACAGACTTGCAGACTGATGTACAGACTGTTTGACCGGTGAGGACACACTACTGTTCAAACACACACTACTGTTCAAACACACACAACTGTTCAAACACACACTACTGTTCAAACACACACTACTGTTCAAACACACACTACTGTTCAAACACACACTACTGTTCAAACACACACAACTGTTCAAACACACACTACTGTTCAAACACACACTACTGTTCAAACACACACTACTGTTCAAACACACACAACTGTTCAAACACACACTACTGTTCAAACACACACTACTGTTCAAACACACACTACTGTTCAAACACACACTACTGTTCAAACACACACTACTGTTCAAACACACACAACTGTTCAAACACACACTACTGTTCAAACACACACTACTGTTCAAACACACACTACTGTTCAAACACACACAACTGTTCAAACACACACTACTGTTCAAACACACACTACTGTTCAAACACACACTACTGTTCAAACACACACTACTGTTCAAACACACACTACTGTTCAAACACACACTACTGTTCAAACACACACTACTGTTCAAACACACACTACTGTTCAAACACACACTACTTTTCAAACACACACTACTTTTCAAACACACACTACTTTTCAAACACACACTTAGTCTGTAAACTAAAGGGTGTATGTCTTTCCCAGGGGACAGAGTGGCGCTGTCTGTCGCAGGTCAGTTGAAGCCGCTCTCATCTCTCTCTCAGCAGACACACTCTCAGCCAAACATAAGGGTAAGTAACACACACACACACACACACTCACACACACACACATAATATACACTCTGTGTTCATTCCCTGTGTGTGTTGCAGCTCTGGTTCATCTGGCAGAGAGGTGCAGTGGGAGAGAGAGCGGCACGGTGAGCAGGAGTGGTCTCAGAGTCGTACTGCAAGACCTCAGCCAGGTTAGACACACACACACACACACACACACACACACACACACACACACACACCTGAGTACTACCTCACATGATTATCAAATCAAATTTTCTTCGTCACATGCGGCGAATACAACAAACCTTACAGTGAAATGCTTTACTTACGAGCTCCTTACCAACAATGCAGTTTCCAAAAAATACAGATAAGAATGAGTAATTAAAGAGCAGCAGTAAAATAACAATAGCGAGACTATATACAGGGGGGTACCGGTACAGAGTCAATGTGCGGGGGCACCGGTTAGTTGAGGTAGTATGTACATGTAGGTAGAGTTATTAAAGTGACTATGCATAGATGACAACAGAGAGTAGCAGTGGTGTAAAGAAGAGGGGGGGTACTGCCAATATTCTGGGTAGCCATTTGACCAGATGTCTAGCCTATGTGTGCGTGTGTCTGTAGGTGCCGGCTGTAGTGCAGGAGAACCATGTGTTTGGCTCAGCTGAGACAGCTGTTCGTTCCTGCTTCAGTGGGGTAAGTGTGTGTGTGTGTGTCTGTAGGTGCCGGCTGTAGTGCAGGAGAACCATGTGTTTGGCTCAGCTGAGACAGCTGTTCGTTCCTGCTTCAGTGGGGTAAGTGTGTGTGTGATCGTCAGTGGCAAATGAGTACTATCCCCTGTCCAAAAGAATGATTTATGACTTAATGTGTACTGATAAGAAACTTAGGGCGGGGTTAGGGGGGTTGGTCATGGGGTTTGGAGGAGTTGGTTATGGGGTTGGTCATACGGTTAGAGGGGAGTTGGTTATGGGGTTGGGGGGGTAGGTCATACGGTTAGGGGGGAGTTGGTTATGGGGTTGGGGGGGTAGGTCATACGGTTAGGGGGGAGTTGGTTATGGGGTTGGGGGGGTTGGTCATACGGTTAGAGGGGAGTTGGTTATGGGGTTGGGGGGGTAGGTCATACGGTTAGGGGGGAGTTGGTTATGGGGTTGGGGGGGTAGGTCATACGGTTAGGGGGGAGTTGGTTATGGGGTTGGGGGGGTAGGTCATACGGTTAGAGGGGAGTTGGTTATGGGGTTGGGGGGGTAGGTCATACGGTTAGAGGGAAGTTGGTTATGGGGTTGGGGGGGTAGGTCATACGGTTAGGGGGGAGTTGGTTATGGGGTTGGGGGGGTTGGTCATACGGTTAGGGGGGAGTTGGTTGGGGGGTTGGTCATACGGTTAGAGGGGAGTTGGTTATGGGGTTGGGGGGGTTGGTCATACGGTTAGGGGGGAGTTGGTTATGGGGTTGGGGGGGTAGGTCATACGGTTAGGGGGGAGTTGGTTATGGGGTTGAAGGGGTAGGTCATACGGTTAGAGGGGAGTTGGTTATGGGGTTTGGAGGAGTTGGTTATGGGGTTGGGGGGGTTGGTCATACGGTTAGAGGGGAGTTGGTTATGGGGTTGGGGGGGTAGGTCATACGGTTAGGGGGGAGTTGGTTATGGGGTTGGGGGGGTTGGTCAAACGGTTAGAGGGGAGTTGGTTATGGCCATGGGTTTAAGTCCGTCAAGATCCCTAGATCTGTAACTAAATGACTTAATAAATGACAGAAGTCATTCTTTAGAGGTCACTACAGGTGTAGAACAAGGTCAGGGTCAAGAGAACAGGGTCAGGAGAACAGGGTCAGGAGAACAGAGTCAGGGTCAGGAGAACAGGGACAGGAGAATAGGGTCAGGAGAACAGGGTCAGGGTTAGGAGAACAGGGTCAGGAGAACAGGAACGGGGACAGGAGAACAGGGTCAGGAGAACAGGGTCAGGAGAATAGGGTCAGGAGAACAGGGACAGGAGAACAGGGACAGGAGAACAGGGTCAGGAGAACAGGGTTAGGATTAGGAGAACAGGGTTAGGATTAGGAGAACAGGGTTCAGATAATAGGGTTAAGAGAACAGGGTTAGGGTTAGGAGAACATGGTCAGGAGAACAGGGTTAAGAGAACAGGGACAGGAGAACATGGTTAGGGTCAGGAGAATAGGGACAGAAGAACATGGTTAGGGTCAGGAGAACAGGGTCAGGAGAACAGGGTCAGGAGAACAGGGTCAGGAGAATAGGGTTGGGCTCAGGAGAACAGGGTCAAGGAGAATAGGGTCAGGAGAACAGGTGTAGGAAAACAGGGTCATGAGAACAGGGTTAGGGTCAGGAGAACAGGGTTAGGGTCAGGAAAACAGGGTTAGGGGCAGGAGAATTGGGTTAGGGTCAGGAGAATAGGGTTAGGAAACAGGGTCAGGAGAACAGGGTTAGGGTCAGGAGAACAGGGTTAGGGTCAGGAGAACAGGGTTAGGAAAACAGGGTCGGGAGAATAGGGTTAGGGTCAGGAGAACAGGGTCAGGAGAACAGGTGTAGGAAAACAGGGTCATGAGAACAGGGTTAGGGTCAGGAGAACAGGGTTAGGGTCAGGAAAACAGGGTTAGGGTCAGGAGATTTGGGTTAGGGTCAGGAGAATAGGGTTAGGAAACAGGGTCAGGAGAACAGGGTTAGGGTCAGGAGAACAGGGTTAGGGTCAGGAGAACAGGGTTAGGAAAACAAGGTCGGGAGAATAGGGTTAGGGTCAGGAGAACAGGGTCAGGAGAACATAGGTAGGAAAACAGGATCACGAGACAGGGTCAGGAGAACAGGGTTAGGGTCAGGAGAACAGGTTTAGGGTCAGGAGAACAGGGTTAGGAAAACAGGGTTGGGAGAATAGGGTTAGGGTCAGGAGAACAGGGTCAGGAGAACAGAGGTAGGAAAACAGGGTCAGGAGAACAGGGTTAGGGTCAGGAGAACAGGGTTAGGAAAACAGGGTCGGGAGAATAGGGTTAGGGTCAGGAGAACAGGGTCGGGAGAATAGGGTTAGGGTCAGGAGAACAGGGTCAGCAGAACAGGGGTAGGAAAACAGGGTCAAGAGAACAGGGTAAGGGTCAGGAGAACGGGGTAAGGGTCAGGAGAACAAGGCTAGGGTCAGGAGAACATGGTTAGGGTCAGGAGAACAGGGTTAGGGTCAGGAGAACAGGGTTAGGGTCAGGAGAACAGGGTTAGGGTCAGGAGAACAGGGTTAGGGGGTCAGGAGAACAGGGTTAGGGTCAGGAGAACAGGGTTAGGGTCAGGAGAACAGGGTTAGGGTCAGGAGAACAGGGTTAGGGTCAGGAGAACAGGGTTAGGGGGTCAGGAGAACAGGGTTAGGGGGTCAGGAGAACAGGGTTAGGGTCAGGAGAACAGGGTTAGGGTCAGGAGAACAGGGTTAGGGTCAGGAGAACAGGGTTAGGGTCAGGAGTATAGGGTTAGAGTCAGGAGAACAGGGTTAGGGTCAGGAGAACAGGGTTAGGGTCAGGAGAACAGGGTTAGGGTCAGGAGAACAGGGTTAGGGTCAGGAGAACAGGGTTAGGGGGTCAGGAGAACAGGGTTAGGGTCAGGAGAACATGGTTAGGGTCAGGAGAACAGGGTTAGGGTCAGGAGAACAGGGTTAGGGTCAGGAGTATAGGGTTAGGGTCAGGAGAACAGGGTTAGGGTCAGGAGAACAGGGTTAGGGTCAGGAGAACAGGGTTAGGGTCAGGAGAACAGGGTTAGGGTCAGGAGAACAGGGTTAGGGGGTCAGGAGAACAGGGTTAGGGGGTCAGGAGAACAGGGTTAGGGGGTCAGGAGAACAGGGTTAGGGTCAGGAGAACAGGGTTAGGGGGTCAGGAGAACAGGGTTAGGGTCAGGAGAACAGGGTTAGGGGGTCAGGAGAACAGGGTTAGGGGGTCAGGAGAACAGGGTTAGGGTCAGGAGAACAGGGTTAGGGGGTCAGGAGAACAGGGTTAGGGTCAGGAGAACAGGGTTAGGGGGTCAGGAGAACAGGGTTAGGGTCAGGAGAACAGGGTTAGGGGGTCAGGAGAACAGAGTTAGGGGGTCAGGAGAACAGGGTTAGGGTCAGGAGAACAGGGTTAGGGGGTCAGGAGAACAGGGTTAGGGGGTCAGGAGAACAGGGTTAGGGTCAGGAGAACAGGGTTAGGGTCAGGAGAACAGGGTTAGGGTCAGGAGAACAGGGTTAGGGTCAGGAGAACAGGGTTAGGGGGTCAGGAGAACAGGGTTAGGGGGTCAGGAGAACAGGGTTAGGGTCAGGAGAACAGGGTTAGGGTCAGGAGAACAGGGTTAGGGGGTCAGGAGAACAGGGTTAGGGGGTCAGGAGAACAGGGTTAGGGTCAGGAGAACAGGGTTAGGGGGTCAGGAGAACAGGGTTAGGGGGTCAGGAGAACAGGGTTAGGGGGTCAGGAGAACAGGGTTAGGGTCAGGAGAACAGGGTTAGGGTCAGGAGAACAGGGTTAGGGTCAGGAGAACAGGGTTAGGGTCAGGAGAACAGGGTTAGGGTCAGGAGAACAGGGTTAGGGGGTCAGGAGAACAGGGTTAGGGTCAGGAGAACAGGGTTAGGGTCAGGAGAACAGGGTTAGGGGGTCAGGAGAACAGGGTTAGGGTCAGGAGAACAGGGTTAGGGTCAGGAGAACAGGGTTAGGGGGTCAGGAGAACAGGGTTAGGGTCAGGAGAACAGGGTTAGGGGGTCAGGAGAACAGGGTTAGGGTCAGGAGAACAGGGTTAGGGTCAGGAGAACAGGGTTAGGGGGTCAGGAGAACAGGGTTAGGGTCAGGAGAACAGGGTTAGGGTCAGGAGAACAGGGTTAGGGGTCAGGAGAACAGGGTTAGGGTCAGGAGAACAGGGTTAGGGGGTCAGGAGAACAGGGTTGGGTCAGGAGAACAGGGTTAGGGTCAGGAGAACAGGGTTAGGGGGTCAGGAGAACAGGGTTAGGGTCAGGAGAATAGGGTTAGGGGAATACATTCTTCTTTTCTTTTTCCATTATTTTTGATAGTACTCATTTACTGTAACTCATTTACTGTAATTACTGTAATCACATGTAGATGATGAGCATTTATGTAAATAATCAGCAGTTAGATAGATGCTGAAGGTGTTTGTGTATGTGTGTAGGTGCTGAGTGCGTGTGTTTGTGAGGAGCATGTCCTCTCATGGCTGCAGTGTGAGCCCTGTTTGTTGCTGTGGCTCCCCACCCTGTACCGCCTGTCAGTCAGCGAGAACGTCACACACTCCGTACGCTGCCACACCTGCAAGGCCTACCCCATCACTGGACTTAGGTGGGTGTCTGTGCTCCATATTATGCTGCATGATGTGTGTGTGTGTCTGTGTAATATGTGCGTGTGTGTCTGAGACTCTCTCTCTCTGTGTTGTAGGTATCGCTGTATGAAGTGTGTGTGTCTGAGACTCTCTCTCTGTGTTGTAGGTATCGCTGTATGAAGTGTGTGTGTGTCTGAGACTCTCTCTCTGTGTTGTAGGTATCGCTGTATGAAGTGTGTGTGTGTCTGAGACTCTCTCTCTGTGTTGTAGGTATCGCTGTATGAAGTGTGTGTGTGTCTCAGACTCTCTCTCTGTGTTGTAGGTATAGCTGTATGAAGTGTGTGTGTGTGTCTGAGACTCTCTCTCTGTGTTGTAGGTATCGCTGTATGAAGTGTGTGTGTGTCTGAGACTCTCTCTCTGTGTTGTAGGTATCGCTGTATGAAGTGTGTGTGTGTCTGAGACTCTCTCTCTGTGTTGTAGGTATCGCTGTATGAAGTGTGTGTGTGTCTCAGACTCTCTCTCTGTGTTGTAGGTATAGCTGTATGAAGTGTGTGTGTTTGTCTGAGACTCTCTCTCTGTGTTGTAGGTATAGCTGTATGAAGTGTGTGTGTGTGTCTGAGACTCTCTCTCTGTGTTGTAGGTATCGCTGTATGAAGTGTGTGAACCTTCATCTGTGCCAAACCTGCTTCCTGACAGAGAGACACACAAAAAAACACAAGAGCTCCCACCCAGTGCTGGAGCACTGCACTCAGGTATAGGTACACACACACACACACACACACACACACACACACACACACACTTGTGATTGACTGTTGTGTTTCGTCTCCAGCCATCCTGGAAAGAATCCCTAGCCTCATTAGCATACAGCGCCCGCCACGCCTTGTTACCACGGCGATACACACACAGGGAGGCAGAGAGGAGAAGGTGCCTAATCAGGGCGGAGTCACGAGGGGAGCCGCAGACCAGGTAGACCAATCAGAGATGGACCTGTGTGTACACCAAAAGAGAAGAACTTTAGTTTTAGTTTAAAAAAAGAGTAATACATGTTTCCATTGTATTTTCTGTGTTTACAGCTTCACCACCCCTGACCCTTCACCTCAGTCAGCCGCTGAGGACACACCCCCTGACGACAGAGCCCCTCCCACTAATCCTCCCCAACTGCTGGCCACACCCTCAGCTGTTTGGCCCAGGAAGGCATCTAAAGCCCTGCAAACTGAGGAAGAGCAGGAGGAAGCACAGCCACAGGTGACCTTTCACCTCTACCCCTCTCCCTTCACACCTCACCTCTCAGCTCAGTGGATTTTTAGTACGGTTCAGATTTATGCTAAATTAATCTTCAGAAGATTATTGATGCGCTCCACTAGATCCTCTATTGATTCATATCTGTTGTTTCTGTCCCCAGAGGAGAGACTCTGTCCTCATTAAGGACATCAAGGACCTGCAGAGGGACAAACGGTGAGCCTCAATCACTGTAGCACTCTAACCTCCTAACCTAGCACCTAACCTATAGTCTGGGTGATGCTCATTACACGTGTGTGTCAGGCTGCTGGAGAGGGAGCTGCAGGTGTGGAGGGTAACGGTTCAGTCGGAGCAGGGCTCGCTGGAGTACCGCTGCTCTGAGATGGAGGCCAACATGGAGACTCTGAGACAACACAACCTCAGACTGCAGGACATGATGTCACAGGTAGACACACACACACACACAGACTGCAGGACATGATGTCACAGGTAGACACACACACAGACTGCAGGACATGATCTCACAGGTAGACACACACACACAGACTGCAGGACATGATCTCACAGGTAGACACACACACACAGACTGCAGGACATGATGTCACAGGTAGACACACACACACAGACTGCAGGACATGATCTCACAGGTAGACACACACACACAGACTGCAGGACATGATCTCACAGGTAGACACACACACACAGACTGCAGGACATGATGTCACAGGTAGACACACACACACAGACTGCAGGACATGATCTCACAGGTAGACACACACACACAGACTGCAGGATATGATCTCACAGGTAGACACACACACACAGACTGCAGGACATGATCTCACAGGTAGACACACACACACAGACTGCAGGACATGATCTCACAGGTAGACACACACACACCTCAGACTACAGGCCTGACTCGCTGTGCTAAAATTTCCCTCTTCCTTTCAACAGGCTCTTAGCATGTCAGGGACACATGCTGACATCATGCCTCATGCTAATGTCATCCCACATGCTAAATACAGGCCAGAGAGAGACATAGCCTGTCCTGTAGAGTCCCAGAGCTCTGCATCTTCTTCTGGATTCAGAGAAAGAGAAGAGGAGGAGGAGAGGGAAGAGGAGGATGAATGTTGCACAGCAAAGATGCAGAGGAATGAGATGAAGACAGAAGAACAGAGAGGTGATGATGATGAAGAGGAGGAGCAGACTGAGACTGACTCAGTCACAGAGACTCATACTCCCACAATTACCTCTAACCCACAGCCCTGTGATGGGCAGGTCACTGGGCCAATGAAAGACCAGAGTGTCTCTGAAGAGGAGTATTCTGGGATGTGTAGTTTAGCGGAGGAGGAGCGACTGTGTGAGCTGGTGCAACGACTAATAAGTGAGCTGTCGCTACACACTTACTCACTTACAGGTGAGTTTACGGATGAGCTCTCTCTAGTTCTACACACTACTACACTTGTGTGTGTGTAGTTGTGTGTGTGTATTAAGGTATGAGTATGTTTCTCCAGACTGCAGACAGGAGTTGGAGTTGTTGGAGGCTGCAGAGGAAGTGGGGGACTCTGTGTGTCATCTCGTCTATGCAGTGAACACACACTCCGTCCCAAACACACACACTTCATGCCCCATCCTCCTACACAACCACAGGCCAGAGTATGTATCCAAAAGGCTTCTCTAGACTTTGACGCCTGATGATGTGAGTTATTGTGTACTTTCCTGATATTTGTATGTAGCACAGTTGTACTGAAATGATTCTGCTCTTTCATTAGAGAAACCTATGACAAAATGTTTTAATTCATGTACATTATTTATTAAATAAACAAGCTTTTTGACAAAGACCGTATAAACGTAAAAAAATATCCTGATTGTAAAAAATCAAACTGAGAGCACAACAACCACCATGTCAGAACAGACAGCTTGACAAACATCCTGCTAACTATTCTACTGCTGGTTTCTGGGCAAAACATGACCGTATGAGAGAAGGATGGGAAGCAGAGGAGAGAGGAAGAGGCAATCTCTCCTCCACTTCTCTACATTCTCTCTCTCACCCCGTCTCTTCAGAGAGCCAGGGTACATCTCAATAGATGCTCCTCGTCTCCTCTCCTTCATCTGCACCGAGAGCAGGACAGGAGAAAGCCATGTGGAAACAGTCAACGTTTCAGGTAGAATTGTAATGAAGTGGAGCAGACAAAGCTCTTATCATGTGAAGTAGTAACATTTGTATCTGCTACATTATGAACCTTCACCCTGCTAAACATGCCCATTTTATTTCATGTCAGTGTATCTGGAGGAAAGGAGACAAGGAAAGGAAGCCCCTGTAGACTGTTGAGATGCATCCCGTCATCTCCTCACCCTGCTAAACACGGCCATTTTATTTCATGTCAGTGTATCTGGAGGAAAGGAGACAAGGAAAGGAAGCCCCTGTAGACTGTTGAGATGCATCCCGTCATCTCCTCACGCTCCTCCTCAGTGTTCGGGTGGGCAGTGGAGCAGGGGATTGTCGGGGGGACGACCGGCGGCTTGGTGTTCTGATGGCCTGTTTCAGAGGGGTCGAAGTGACCCCCCTGGCTGGGCTTTTGGGCTTTGGGAGTTTCTTACTCTCTGCGACCCGTCTCGAGGACCCTTTCCTGGACCCGACTGTGGGAGAGAGGTCCTGGGGTGGTGGGGGTTTAGGTGGAGGGCTGATTTGAGGTGGTCGCCCCCTTTTGGAGCTGCGTCTTGCTGGTTGCCGTTCTCCCCTACCCCCTCTTGTCCAAGGCCTGTACGGAGGAGAGTGGTCTTTCTCAGGGGTTAGAGGTCGGTCCGTCTTTAACTTCCGTTCTCCTCCTCTCCGCCTCCGCTGCCGGGTCACTTCTGGGTTAGAGTTTGTGTCGGGAGAGAGCGTGCTCAGTAGAAATCGGCTGCTATTGGACAGAGAGGAGCGGCTGAAGGGCGTAGTCACAGATGACCCTGCCTCCGATGAACCCTGACCTTCAGCTCCAAATGACCCCACTGCCTCTAAGAGTGACCCCGACGCCACACTGTCCCCGCTACGACCCCTCCTCCTACCCCCCGACCCATCTCTCCCTCCCTCTCCCCCCTGTCTCTCTGTATTGATGTCTGGACTCAGGCTCCTGAACAGTTGTCTGACCACGTGGGACTGGGGGGGTCTGGGGAGGCCAGAGGAGGAGGGGGTGAGATTCAAGCCCTTGGGGGGGGTCTTCAGAATGCGGTGTGTGGCAGGGTCATAGTACCTCAGAGGAACCCTTTTGTATTTGACCTTGGCCCCCACGTCGCCTTCACACCCGTCACATGACCTTTTCCTGCGGCGGTTGCCCCTGGCGATAGGTCTGAGGCGGGGCTTGGGGTCAAAGGGAGGGGTTTCGGGGGAGGAGAGGACATAGATCAGGGTGGTTTTGGGCTGCAGGGGGGTCATGATGCGGGAGTAGGAGACAGGCAGGCGGAGAGAGCACAGCCTTGTCTTCATCTCTGGGGTCTTCTCCTGGTCAACGCCGGGGTCCTGACACGGCAGCGTTAGGATGTCCGGGGATGTGCCCGTCTGGTCCAGTGTTCTCTGTCGGATGGTGGGGATGATGGCTGCTGTAGTCTGTGTCCCGTGACTCACTTTGACCACCTGACACCTGGACGCCAGGCGATAACTCCTACTAACTTTCCTCCGCCTAAACACCTCCCTCCCCCTCATGTGGCATTCTGGGTCGTCATCTTCATTGTCATGGTCACCAAGGGGAACCCACCCCCCGTCTTCCAACCCCTCCTTCTGGCCACGCTCCATATCTCTGCTGATCCGCTTCCCATGCCTGTGAATGACATCAGAAATATGAACATGAGGAGAGAGAATAGTAGCCGTTTGGTGGATTTCAATGATGTAGAAATACTCGTGATGAGGCAGGTCAAAATTTGGTCTGTGCGTACCTGGCGAGGGATTCACTTTTGAAGTAGCAGATGAACCTTCCTTGTCGGAACTCTCGAACCATGTTCTCCACCTTCTGCTCGTCCTCCAGCAGCACCTGGGTCCACGTCTTCCCCAGGAAGGACACAGGGATGTGGGGGAGTGCAGGGAGAATCTCCTCCACTGTTCGTTCCATTTCTCCCTCTGCCTCCCCCATCCCTGCCTCCCCCGCTGTCCTAGTCTCAGGGTTGAGGGCAGAATCCAGCTGGCTGGTGTACATCTGGTCCTCCATGTTCACCTGTACCTCCGTGAGACAGGCCAGGGCCCTGCCCTCCCGCTCCCCTCCACCCTGCCTTAAGCCCACGACCACAGGGATGTCCTTCCTCCGCTCCTGCCCCCTCCCAATAGCCACCTGCACAGGGGTATCCCAGTCCGCATCCGATCCCGAACCCACTCCCAGTGAGCCAGGGAGGCTAAGGTGGAAGCTGTCCGTATCCCCCCTTGCCTCTCCTCTCTCCCCCCCTGTCCATATGTTGTGGTCCCTCTGGTGGTGTTGTGTGGGACTGCGGCCGTAGCAGTGTCTCTGGATCACCTCCTCTATCGTGTCCCCCTCAGGGTCGGAGTGGTCACTGGAGAACGCCTGCTCCTTCTGGGTCTCCCTCCGCCTCCATGGGGGCACCCCCGCCCACGCGGCCCAGCCAGTGTTTACCGTCCGGGGCTTGGGGTCTGGGGTCCGGTCCCTCGGCCTGTAGGGAGGCTGGTTCTCTGGTGTTCCCTGGGTTATCTGGTCCGTTGGGGTAGCACACAACTGTGGAGAAGCGGGGGAGCAGGGAGGATGGATGGAGGAAGAGGAGTTGCTCCCTCTCTCTCTCCGCCGGTTGGTCTTCCTGTGTGCTTTCCGGTGGAGCGGAGGAGGGGTTTGCTTCTGGCTACAAGGTCTCGTGGGGTGTGTTGGTAAGTGGTCCAGGGAAGGTGTGCGTGAGTGAGTCCCTTCCTCAGAACTTGGTCTTATATCCTGGTCTGGAGCAGTTGGGGTTAACCTCTCTGACCCCACATTTCCCCCTCTACCTTCTTCTGGTAGGCTGGTCCTTGTTTCCGAGGCAACATCCGCTTCCTGTACGTAAAGGAGCTGACAGGAAGAGTCGTCAGAGCTGGGCATGTGCTCTCGGGTTCCGAATGACGCCCCGTCATCGTTGCTGGCGCAGAGATCCAATAGCTCCTCCCTGGGAACCAGCGGGCTGCTCAGAGATGGCAGGTCAGCGTGGGTGGGGCTTAAGACACACAGAAAGGTAAATCAGGGAAAGGAGACTAGGGCTGACAGAAATAATACTGACAGGGATAGATAGTTGAGGGTGATGTTAACAGATTGTGTGTGTGTGTTTACCGAGGGTCGTTGTAGAGGTTCGGGTGATGCTGAATTACGTCAGATAAGAATCTCTCCATCAGGCTTCCAGAGGGGACGTAGGTGCGAGTGCTATGAACCACCTCCCTGTGTCTGGGGCTTAGGATGTGCTGCTCCACGTTGTTGTAGAGTATCTGGCAGCAGCTGCAGTAGCCCTGTCTGGGGGGAGGAACTCTGGACGGCCCGGGCTGCTCCTCCTCCCTCTCCCCCCTTGAGAAGACGGAGAACACGACATGTAACATAACACAACTGATGTGGACACAACCAAAACACGACAAATAAACCCTGTGGGTGTTTGTTGACTCACCTGCTAACAGTGTCCATCTCCTTCTGTGGATCTGTCTGACCCTGCTCTGCATCTGTCAGAGATAAGGACGTTCACTCCAAAGCTAGCTTGAAATATCGCAAATGGTGCTATTGAATTGGATCATTTTCTATACGTTGTAAAGCAGGCGGGCGGTCACGTGTGTTAGTGAGTTAGAGGACCCTGGCTCAAACCCAGTCAAGAGGCAAGTTCATAGAGGCAGCGCTATATGCTACGCTAGCACACGGACGCCGTTTACGCTCAGACAATGCAAACTTGTATGCACGCTCACAAGCATTTCGCTACACCCACAATAACATCTGCTAAACACGTATATTTTACAAATAAAATGTCATTTGAGTTGGCTAGTAGTACTTTCTGTCCTCTTACCTTGAGCAGACTGGGCAGACTGCTCGTCAGCAGGCATTTGGTGTTCTACATCTGAAAAGACACACAAAGAGGATACTAAAATATAAAAGTGTATCCTGTACAAGTTGTGTGGCTTGTTATGAAATAAATCACATCCAAAACACCAGAAACCAACTCACTCGCTGGGGGAAGAGTCAGGGAAGCTTCAGTCTCAGGCTGGCCAATCACATTATGTCAGATCAGTCTCCCATCTCCAAGGGCAACCTGATTCTGGACCAACTACTGAAGTAGTGACACATGACAATTAAAAGATGCGGCATTTCAGAGGTTATTTCATTTTCCAGCATTGTCATAAGGATACAACAAAAGTTATCTGGCTAGTTTACAATTCCAATGTTATTGCTTAGGCCTACTGAGATCTGTATCTTGCATGTATGCTACTTATTCCACGGCGCGCGGGGTTCCATTGGAAATCTGCAGATCGCGCGAGTGAATCGGCAAGACAGCAAGCTCCGCCGTGATTGGTTGGGACGAGGACACGCTGGGCACAGGAAGCCAACTTGGCCTTCTGCTCTGTCCTCGATTAGCTTTCTCAAAATAAATCACAATTTCGCTTCTACAGCAAGGAGCTAGCTGGATGACTGCAATATGCAGCACTGCTGATATGCATAATTAATGAACACAACATAGCTTTAGGTATCTAGCAAGTAACGAAGTTTTAAAACAGTTGGGAAATAGCTGATTTCTTTATGCTAGCTAGTAGTAGCAGCCTCACTGACGTTAGCTAGCCATGCTTGCACGGTGAGATTCCGGGACTAAAAACACGCTAGAGAAATATAATACAGCAGAGACCCGTTGTACATTTTAACGAGTTTAGTTTCCATATCCACACAAACATTCCTTCCCGCCTTTTCACCTGTTTTGTTATTCCATTCGGCATCCGTATTTTGCTCTTCTCTTCCCGGAGAAGTGACGTTACCCGGCTTGGCGGACACGAACTCCTACCGGTACCAGAGATTACGGAAGAGGAAGCAAGACATCCATCTCGCAAATATTTGTTGGTTCATATGTTAGTCAATGAACTAAGCCGACCAGACAGATGTCGCATTTCTCCATAGGAGGCACCCCCTAAGTTGCAAAGTATTTTGCAACACCCCGGAATTGCGGCCATTTTTCTTCAATGTAAACGTCTTGAGCTAGAGATCTTTATTCAGCCATTGAACTAAGCTGTGGCAACATCAAAGGGAAGTTACACTGAGTCTCGCCTACCTCGGGTCCCCAGGTTACCTTTGTGTGAAACGACAACCGTCTCCCAAGGGTCAACTGAATTTAAGGGTAAATCCTATTTTTGAAATGAATGAGCTATGCCCTGCATCGCTATGTTCAAACATTTCAGAATGACAGCCTTAAAGATGCCATGTAACTTTTTGGGGGATCCGACCAAATGCAGACTTTTTGTAAATCTGTCACTTGGCTGCTCGCCCAAAACGAGTTGAACTCGGGGTCGTCCAGGCATCCCTATGGGAAGAAATGACAAACGTGTTTGAATAGCCGAAGATAAGGTCTGAGGCAAGTCTCAGATTTTATACTTGTCAGATGGCAGTCAGTTGACCTCTATGAAGACTGCTCATTACATAATGTTTACTGATGATACCTAGAACACAAGACCTAAGCCTGTGTTTACTTGGGTGTTTCACCCCAAAACTGAAAATACTCTGCTCAATAGAAGATTTCCAACCATTTATGCGTCCAAGTTGTTACATTACCATAAACAGCTGAAAATAGTGTGTTTTACTACATTTCAGCAGTTTAGAATGTACAATGAATCTCTACACAACCCATTTTAGCAACCAGGAAATGGCAGTGATTTCAACACATTTAGGACCCTCAGAGAATGCAATTCACCAGCCGAGTTTAACCCAAAACACCCAAGTCTTTACTCAAAAGCTACATAAACCAGGCAGAACCACTTGTCAGAATATGTAAAACATTTTCCATCTGAAGTGCTTTTTATTACAACTCCAAAGTGCTCAGTGTCTTTGTTGGTAAGTGTTTTGAGTTTTAGATCTTGTTGAAGGCAGCCACATCCATAGACTGGACATAGTCCTCAAAGGCTGTAATCTGTTCCTCCAGCTGGTCTGTTCCCACCTTGTCGTCCTCTACCACACACCCGATCTGCAGCTTCTTGATGCCATAGCCCACTGGTACCAGCTTGGCTGAAGGGGGAGAAGGGAACAGATGTCAACACGAGTTTTGGTGGAGACATTCAAACAAGAGCAGAGCCCATGACAGATTGAGCAAGATCTACAGAAAAGTGTTTGAGACAAAGCATCCCTGCCTTCCGTGGAGTGCAGACAGACCGGGACAGTAGGAAACACATTTCTGTGTTTAGGGGCAGCACTGAACCAGCTGCATTGTAACTTAATCTGCAGCAGTCAATAGTAGCACTGGTAACTGTTGCACTGTCCTCAGGTTGTTCCCAGTGAATGGCTGGAATGAAACCATAGCAGGTCCATTCCAGCCTTTACCATGCGCTGTCATCCTTTCACCAGCCACCACTGTAGTGCACTCTGCCTGCACTTACACTGTCCCCAAAGCAGGCCGTCCATTGAGATGCTGCGAACACACTCCTCCAGCTTGGCCATGTCCGTCTCATCATCCCACGGTTTCACATCAAGCAGGATCGATGACTTGGCGATGAGTGTGGGCTCTGTGGTGGTAAGATGTGCACACAGAAAGAACAGACATACCGACCGTGAGTGTCAACCCCTCAAAACAACCAAGCAAACAATGACCTTATATTGTCTGGCAGTACTCAGATTATAAAAAGGTGTCATCACGAATCAGCCGAAAGATGGTGTTAGAATCATCATAGATTAGCCAGCTTTGTGCATGTGGGCAATGTTCCATCCTTTACAGCATCGCAGGACATGCACGTTGTGTAATGTAGACTAGAAAAGTCACAAGGCATGCAATGTTAGCTGTGCATGACGTACTCTTTGACTTCTTGGCGGCATAGGCTGCGATTCTCTCCTCCTTCAGCCTTTCTGCCTCTGCATCCTCCTGCAGGGGTGAGAGAGCAAAGGTTAGAGGGATCAGCTATGCTTGAGATGGATTTCCAACAGCCAACCATGTTAAATTCCACAAATACAAAAAAATGAGGGGGGCGCAATATATGGAGTCTTCAGCGAGCTGACATACAAGATAGTCATTGTCGTAGAACATTTGGGGCCAACGTGGATAGCTCTGCGTCTGACATCTCAGATCATTTGAAACAGCTCACCCGCTGAGGATTAATAAAGTTGAATTGAATTCAAGACAGGAAGCTGTCACCTCGTCATCAGAGCCAAACAGGTCCATGTCATCGTCGTCATCCTTTGAGTCTGCAGCTGTGTTGTCCTCCACACCGGAAGGACCATACTGGCCCAGGGGCTTCTTAACTCCTGGCAAACTGCAGTGAGGGGAGGGAGACGAGAGAAGGGGAAGACAGAAGTAGAGATCAGAAAGGGCAGGGAAGAACAGTGAGTAGAGAAGGGGTAAAGAGAGGGCGGGGCGGTCAGAAAGGGCAAGTTAAACAGGTGTCCCAATCTGTGTATACACCAATCTTATTTTCATCTATGATCCAGACTCATCAGTACTAAAAGTTTGTGCATCAGGCAATCAGGCGAAAGATGGTGTGAAATCATCATGCAAATCCTAGATCAGTAGCAAAGGGTAACTAGTAATTAACTGGCAATTATAGTGCACAACTCACCTTCCCTTCTGGTTCTGGAATGACTTGATGTGGTTGTACCAGCGAAGAGCATGGCACTGGACTGTTGAGGGGGCTGAGGGGATTGCATCGAACACAGCCACGTCGGCCTGGGAGGGCACCCACCTGCACAGGGAGGAAAGTTAGAAGTCAGCATAGAATGAGGACAATTGGATCCTAGATCTGTGCCTACAGCACATTGCAGATATAAAAGTAATGTAGCGCAGATTCCCGTGATTTCATACTTGATAACCATCACGCAAGTCGCAGAATACTACCTGAGCATTCTGGACCTTCCAATTAAACCAAATACACGCCACGCCACGCCCCCCCCCCCCCCCCGGTTCAGTACCCGAGCCTCACTAAATTTCACTCAACGTGTAGTGGAGTTACCTAGCCATTTTAGTTAAATATTCGACTTCCCCTCCAATCTAGCACCTTCATGTGCAGCCGTCCACGTCCTTTAAATTAAGTTAGCAGTTAACCTCACCGAAGAGCATGTAACACCATTACCTACTATAGGTGTCCACAAAAGCTAGCCTCTGGTTTGGCGTCTACTTTAGGACGACACGAGTATCATAACTGAATTCAAAATCATATCCGTAAAATAATTTGCACGAAGTTCAGATCGCTAAGGTTAGCGAGAAGGTCGCTAACATAGCGAACTTGCCTTATGCGACGCCATTGTCGGTTGGCTGGCTAACTTGGTCGATACATACAACAAAAATGGCTACAAATGCCTACCAACCCCTCGATGTAGCTCTTGTCGGCTAAAAAGTCGTTGAGGACCTTGAGGCCGCCAGGGGTTTTCAGGTCGCCAAAGCCCATTGTTCAAGATGCTTCTGAGACGAGACTTGCAGTGCAGGAAGAGCGAAAGAACGAGGAAGAAACACGAGGAGGATTTTATACCAGTGACGGCGACCCGTGCGACTCCACCTCCTTGTTCTCTCCTTTGAATGTTATTTTCTTCCATTCTAAAAATAATGTTACTTTCACCAAACTGCAGCTATACAATTTGAGATTCTATTATTATTTTGATCGTTTCACGTTTATACAAAAGTCTCACAAAATGCAGCATATAATCAGCATTCATCACTCTCGTAACAATACTGTTATAATACGATGCAAATAAAAAATCTGGCTTGCTAATGTATTTCAATATATATATCTATTAAACATCAAAGTGGTTATTTAAACAGTAAAAGCACACAAATCACGAACATTTAGGAAAGCATTTCAACCGGAAGTACTAACGTTTTACGGGGTGAAAGGGCATATTATAACTCGACAACGTTAAATATCTTTATGGTTATAATAGTTTTGAACATATGCATATGTTTTATTATTATGTAAATACATGTAACTTAATTTTAAATTAAGAAGTATGGGCAAAATTAGCTATTTCTTCCTTTAATATGTCGTGGTGAATCGTTCATTTTCGTTGTTGTGACCGAGATTCGCAGTAGGATTGCTAGCTAGTACATACATAAATCGCTGTTCTGGTCAAGAAGGCCAAATAGCGACAAGGTGAGAATAAAATACCAATACTTCATTCCTATGTGACCATGCCGATTGTATAGTTTACAATCTTTGGATTTAGTAACAGCCAGCCGCTGAAAAATCAGTGCGATGTCCGGTGTCCTTGACTTGTAGTTAGCTAACATTGAACGCTTTAACTTGCTAACCTAGAAAGCATTCAACACCAACTCGAGTGGGGAGAAAACGTCAACAGCTGTACCAGGGCTAACATTAGAGATAGGGGAGACCGTTAGATGTAACTTAACTGACGTGGACATGGATTCACTCTTATTTTGACTGTGTGTGTGACAACTTCTAGCAAGGGTGTCCGATTTTGTAACATCTTGAGTTTACAGCTCGTTACCCATTTGCCATAGATCACCGGTAGTGGTGCACATATATGATCATAATTAATCAAACTAATGTAATTTGTTATGACATATGTAACCCATACAGTGAATTACTCCTAGATAAGATAGCTAGAAGTATTAGCTATAGCCACAGTAGCCAGTTGTTTGACTTCTGCGCTCTCTCTTTCTAGCGTCATGTTGCGTTTGCCATCCGTTAGCCGCGCGCTAGCAGGGGCAGCCAAGGGCAGCCTGGCCCCCTCCAACAATGGTAAAGATCGTGTGTGCACCTTCAAGCTACTTGGATACATTCATGTGTTTTGAAGAGAACACTCACAATTTCTCTCTAGGGTTTCTGGTTGCTTTGAAGTGTAATCTTTATCTGTGTTTGCAGTGCGTACCTCAGCGAGAGCTGCCAGTAACATGGTAGAGGTGTTTGTTGATGGGAAACCAGTGGAGGTGCTGCCTGGAACCACTGTGCTGCAGGTAACCTTTGAACTTTGACCTCACCCTTACCCCAATCACCCTGTAGGGTTAAATTCTAGGCCTGGTGACTAATTAGGGTTGTGTGTTTTATCGTGACTGACTCATTGTATCTGTGTGTGTTTAGGCCTGTGAGAAGATGGGGGTGCAGATTCCTCGGTTCTGCTACCACGAGCGCCTGTCC
Source organism: Oncorhynchus mykiss (assembly GCF_013265735.2). Lineage (NCBI taxonomy): Eukaryota > Metazoa > Chordata > Actinopteri > Salmoniformes > Salmonidae > Oncorhynchus > Oncorhynchus mykiss. The sequence continues at coordinate 6,548,221 of NC_048571.1, read as the reverse complement.
GTGGCTGGGAACTGCAGAATGTGTCTGGTGGAGATTGAGAAAGCCCCAAAGCTGGCGGCCGCGTGCGCCATGCCAGTGATGAAAGGCTGGAACATCCTGACCAACTCAGAGAAGACCCGCAAGGCCAGAGAGGGAGTGATGGAGTTCCTGCTGGCTAACCACCCTCTGGACTGCCCCATCTGTGACCAGGGAGGAGAGTGTGACCTTCAGGTAAAAACACACTCTGGATGTGTAAATGGACACACACACACTGACTGACTGTTGTGTTTTTGGGTTTGGTTTGTGTCTCAGGACCAGTCCATGCAGTTTGGTTCAGACCGCAGTCGTTTCTCTGAGGACAAGCGGGCTGTGGAGGATAAGAACATTGGACCACTCATCAAAACAATCATGACCCGCTGCATCCAGTGCACACGCTGCATCCGGTGAGTGTACTATGCTCAGTATGTCCCTCTCAGCCACTGTACTAGTCTTTCTCCTCTTTGTTTGTCCTTCTCAGCCACCGTACTCCTCACTCTCTCTCTCCCTTCGCTTGGTTTAAAAAATATATATATATATATATATATATATATATATATATATATATATATATATATATATATATATATATATATATATTACTACCATTCAAAAGTTTGGGGTCACTTAGGGGTCTTTGTTTTTGAAAGAAAAGCTTTTTTTTTTTGTCCATTAAAATAACATAATATTGATAGTGTAGACATTGTTAATGTTGTAAATGACTGTTGTAGCTGGAAACGGCTGATTTTTAAACAAATGGAATACCTACATAGGCGTACAGAGGCCCATTATCAGCAACCATCACTCCTGTGTTCAATGGCATGTTGTGTTAACTAATCAATTTTTAGAATTTTAAAGGCTAATTGATCATTAGAAAACCCTTTTGCAATTATGTTAGCACAGCTGAAAACTGTTGTGCTGATTAAGGAAGCAATTACAACTGGCCTTCTTTAGACTAGTTGAGTATCTGGAGCATCAGCATTTGTGGGTTCGATTACAGGCCAATTTCTAGCATGGAATAGCCTTAATTTCTCAGAACAAGAATAGACTGCCAAGTTTCAGAAGTTCCTTGTTTCTGGCCATTTTGAGCCTGTAATCGAACCCACAAATGCTGATGCTCCAGATACTCAACTAGTCTAAAGATGGCCAGTTTTATTGCTTCTTTAATCAGAACAAGTTTTCAGCTGTGCTAACATAATTGCAAAAGCGTTTTCTAATGATCAATTAGCCTTTTTAAAATGATAAACTTGGATTAGCTAACACAATGTGCCATTGGAACACATGGTTGCTGATAATGGGCATCTATGTAGATATTCCATTTAAAAAAATCTGCCGTTTCCAGCTACAACAGTAATTTACAGCATTAACAACGTCTGATCAATTTGATGTTATTTTAATGGACCATTTTTATTTTTCCAAAACAAGGACATTTCTAAGTGACCCTAAACTTTAGAACGGTAGTGTATATTTAACTTTTATTTAACTAGGGAAGTCCATTAAGAAAAACATCTTATTTACAATGACGGCCTATCCCGGCCAAACCAGCTGGATGACGCTGGGCCAATTGTGCGCCGCCCTATGGGACTCCCAATCACAGCCGGGTGTGATACAGCCTGGATTTGAACCAGGGACTGTAGTGACGCCTCTTGCACTGAGATGCAGTGTCTTAGACCGCTGTGCCACTCGGGAGCCCCAGTATGTCCTTGTCATCCACTGTATTCCTCTCTCTCTCTGCTCGGAGTGTCCTTCTCAGCCACCGTACTCCTATCTCCACTCTGTATACATTCTAATGCTAGGCCTTTGTGCCCAAATGCCAGTTTTGCCTGTGAGATTGCAGGCCATGGGGTGGTATTGACCAGTTGATTTGATTGTTTTTTTTCTCCCTATGCCAGTTTTGCCAGTGAGATTGCAGGTGTAGAGGACCTGGGTACCACAGGCAGAGGGAACAACATGCAGGTGGGAACGTACGTGGAGAAGATGTTCATGTCCGAGATGTCAGGAAACGTCATCGACATCTGTCCCGTAGGAGCCCTCACTTCCAAACCATACGCCTTCACCTCACGACCCTGGGAGACCAGGTAAGTGTGTGTTTGTAAAAAGGACGATGGAACTACACTCTAGATCTAGTATATAGACATGATAGAGGTGTAGGCAGTACCATTGTTGAGTGTGTAACCTTGCTGTGTGTTTGCAGGAAGACAGAGTCTATAGATGTGTTGGATGCAGTAGGCAGTAACATCATTGTGAGTACACGTGGTGGAGAGGTGATGAGGGTTCTGCCCCGCCTGAACGAAGACATCAACGAGGAGTGGATCTCAGACAAGACCAGGTGAGACATAGAACCTGCCCACACCTGGCCCTAACCACGCCCCTTACCTGTCTATCACCCTGCAAACAGCTGGGACTTCAATAAGTATATATAATGTGTGTGTGTAGGTTTGCGTATGACGGTCTGAAGCGCCAGAGGCTGACCCAGCCTATGGTGAAGGACGCGTCAGGACAGCTGGTCCCCACATCCTGGGAAGACGTACTCACACGCGTGGCTGGAGCAGTAAGTCTGTGTAGTGTCTGTCACTGATGTGTCTGTCACTGATGTCACTCAACAGACATGTTGGACACTGTAGGCAATGACATTGTTTTCTGTCTGTCTGAAGATCTGAAGTGGTGTCTAATCTTTATGTCTGTATAAAAAGTTAGTATATACAGTACATTTCAAAAGTATTCAGACCCCTTGACTTTTCCCACATTTTGTTGCGTTACAGCCTTATTCTAAAGGTGATTAAATCTTTTTTTCCCCCTCAATTTACACACAATACCCCATAATGACAAAGCAAAAAACGTTTTTTAGAAATGTTTGCAAATGTATTAAAAATTAACATATTACATTTACATAGGTATTCAGACCCTTTACTCAGTACATAGTTGAAACACCTTTGGAAGCGATTACAGCCTTGAGTCTTCTTGGGTATGACGCTACAAGCTTGGCACACCTGTATTTGGGGAGTTTTTCCCCTTCTCTGCAGATCCTCTCAGGCTCTGTCAGGTTGGAAGGGGAGCGTCACTGCACAGCTATTTTCAGGTCTCTTCAGAGATGTTTGATCTGGTTCAAGTCCAGGCTCTGGCTGTGCCACTCAATGACATTGAGACTTGTCCCGAAGCCACTCCTGCATTGTCTTGGCTGTGTGCTTAGGGTTGTTGTCCTGTTGGGAGGTGAACCTTCGCCCCAGTCTGAGAACCTGCTCCAGAGTGCTCAGGACTTCATCAAAGATCTCTCAGTACTTTGCTCCGTTCATCTCCATCCAGGCCAAAGTGTTCAATCGTGGTTTCATCAGACCTGAACCATCTTTTCTCATGGTCTGAGAGTCATTTAGGTGCCTTTTGACAAACTCCAAGCAGGCTGTCATGTGCCATTTACTGAGGAGTGGCTTCCGTCCGGCCACTCTACCATAAATGCCTGATTGGCGGAGTGCTGCAGAGATGGTTGTACTTCTGGATGTTTATCCCATCTCCACAGAGGAACTCTGGAGCTCTGTCAGAGTGACCATCGGGTTCTTTGCCACCTCCTCAGTTTGGCCGGGCGGCCAGATCTAGGAGGAGTCTTAGTGGTTCTAAACTTCCTCCATTTAATAATGACGAAGGCCACTGTGTTCTTGGGGAACTTCAATGCTGCAGAATTTTTTTGGTACCCTTCCCCAGATCTGTGCCTTGACACAATCCTGTCTCAGAGCTCTTTGGACAATTCCTTCAACCACATGGCTTGATTTTTGCTCTGACATGCACTGTCAACTGTGGGACCTTATATAGACAGGTGTGTGTGCCTTTCCAAATCATGTCCAATCATTTGAATTGACCACAGGTGGACTCCAAGTTGTACAAACATCTTAAGGATGATCAATGGAAACAGGATGCACCTGAGCTCAATGTTGAGTCTCATAGCAAAGGGTCTGAATACTCATGTAAATATTGTATTTCTGTTTTGGAAAATACATTTGACAACATTTCTATAAACCTGTTTTCGCTTTGTCATTGTGGGGTATTGTGATGTCATTGTGGGGTATTGTGATGTCATTGTGGGGTATTGTGATGTCATTGTGGGGTATTGTGATGTCAAAATGGGCATTGTGTGTAGCTTGAGGAAATACATTAATTTAATACATTTTAAAATGAGTCCGTAACGTAACAAAATGAAGGGGTCTGAATACTTTCCTGAATGCACTGTATGTATGTTTAGGTATCATGTGTGTGTATAGTTGCAGGGAGCCCAGGGCAGTGACGTAGCAGCCATAGCTGGAGGCATGGTGGATGCAGAGGCTCTGGTGTCTCTGAAGGACCTGCTCAACAGACTGAACAGTGACAACCTCTGTACCGAGGAGGTCTTCCCTGATGCTGGGGCTGGGTGAGTCAGGGTGAGGGTCTTCCCTGATGCTGGGTGAGTCAGGGTGGGGGTCTTCCCTGATGCTGGGTGAGTCAGGGTGGGGGTCTTCCCTGATGCTGGGTGAGTCAGGATTGGAGGTCTTCCTTGATGCTGGGTGAGTCAGGGTGGGGGACTTCCCTGATGCTGGGTGAGTCAGGGTGGAGGTCTTCCCTGATGCTGGGTGAGTCAGGGTGGGGTCTTCCCTGATGCTGGGTGAGTCAGCGTTGGAGGTCTTCCCTGATGCTGGGGATGGGTGAGTCAGGGTGGAGGTCTTCCCTGATGCTGGGACTGGGTGAGTCAGGGTGGAGGTCTTCCCTGATGCTGGGACTGGGTGAGTCAGGGTGGGAGTCTTCCCTGATGCTGGGACTGGGTGAGTCAGGGTGGGAGTCTTCCCTGCCACTGGGGCTGGTTAAATCAGGGTGGGGGAGCGTGCTGAGTCAGTGGGGAGGGAGGGGAAGAAAGGGTGTGGGAGTAAGGGGTGAGTAGTGGGGAAGGAGTTAATGGGAGTGAGTTGTGTTATGGTTAGATTATGGTTGGTTATGGTATATTAATAATAGTTTGTATTATGGTAAGTAATAGGTTGGCTCATGATTAGTAAAAGGTTGTATTGTGGTTTGTGTAGCTCTGACCTGCGTTCCAACTACCTGCTGAACTCTGGGATCAGTGGCATTGAGGAAGCTGACCTGCTGTTACTTATAGGAACCAACCCTCGTTACGAGGCCCCACTCTTCAATGCACGCGTCCGCAAGAGGTACACACACACACACCTAAACTCACTCACACACACACACACACCTAAACTCACACACGCACACACACCTAAACTCACACACACACACACACGCGCACACACACGCACCTAAACTCACTCACTCACACACACACACACACACACACACACACACACACACACACACACACACACACACACACACACACACACACACACACACACACACATCTAAACTCACTCACACACATCTAAACTCACTCACACACACACCTATCCTTGCTGTGAGGTCCCGCTTTCTTCAACAGATGTATCCAAACGGCTACCTGCACAAACACACACACATTAATTGATGTCTGCAGCTCACACACACACACACACACACCAACTTGCAGTAGGAAGCCTCCCTCATCATCTCCCCCTCCCCTCTCAGCTGGTTGCATAATGAGTTGAAGGTGTCTGTGGTGGGGAGCAGTGTGGATCTGAGTTACACTTACGACCACCTGGGAGAGTCCACTCAGGTGCTGCAGGACATCGCTAACGGAACACACCCCTTCTGCCAGGTAACCACGGCCACCACAGACCAGGAAGGGATTGGTGGGGGGGGCCAGTCGGCGGGAGCGGGGGTTGTATTGTTGTTGATAGAAATGTTGTAACAAACATTGTTACAGATAGGAATGACTTGAATAAACCTGACATGATTGGTCATTCTGCATGACAGAGAAGCACGTCTGTTCTAGAATCTAGTCAATGTATTTCCACCTGCCTTCCATAATGGTGTGTACTACTGGACGTGATCCAGCTCTGTTTGTGGTTATGCACTGCCCTAACCTTTCCCCTGTCCCTCTCTCTCTCTCCCCGCCAGGTGCTCGCGCAGGCCAAGCAGCCGGTAGTGGTGGTGGGCAGTGCCTCTCTTCAGAGGGACGATGGAGGAGCCATCTTGAGCTCTGTGCAAACCATCGCCCAGAATTCCCGGGCCAGCAGCGGAGTGGAGGAGGGCTGGAAGGTCCTCAACGTGCTGCACAGGTTAGCATGCTAAAGCTATCACTGGGCTAACTTCTAATCGCATTTAGCATCCAGCTATTATTAGCATTTAGTATATAGCTAATATTAGCATTTAGCATCTAGCTTTTACTAGCATTTAGCATACAGCTAACAACTTAGTCTATCCCTACTAGCATCCAATCATCATCCAATCAAATAAAGGTGGGAAAGAGAAAAAAAAAATCTGTGTGTACTAGCGTCCAGTCATATTTTTGTCTATCTGCAGGGTAGCCAGTCAGGTGGCAGCCCTGGATCTGGGCTACAAGGCGGGGGTGGAGTCTATCCGTAAAGCCCCGCCCAAGGTTCTGTTCCTGCTAGGAGCTGACAGAGAATGCATCACCAGACAGGACCTGCCTAAAGACTGCATGATCATTTACCAGGGTACACACCTATCTGTACACACACACACACACACACACACACACACACAGGACAGCATGTTCATTTATCAGGGTAGAACACCCAGTGCACTTCCCATGACACACACCATTGTCATGCTATATACAGCATATGTATGGTACTTGTGTGTATCGTTGCCAGGTCACCATGGAGATGTGGGTGCCACCATGGCTGATGTCATCCTGCCCGGCGCGGCGTACACTGAGAAGAATGGAACATATGTCAACACAGAGGGGAGGAGTCAACAGACACGCGTGGCCGTCACTGCGCCCGGCATGGCCAGGGAGGACTGGAAGATCATCAGAGCCATCTCCGAGGTACACACACACACACACACACACACACACACACACACACACACACACATATCGTATACATTTCTTGAAGACGCTGTGGGTGTGTGTGGGTGTATATGTAACTGTGTGGGTGTATATGTAACTATGTGTGGGTGGGTGTATATGTAACTGTGTGTGTGGGTGTATATGTGGGTGTGGGTGTATATGTAACTGTGGGTGTATATGTAACGGTGGGTGGGTGTAATATGTAACGGTGGGTGTAATATGTAACGGTGGGTGGGTGTAATATGTAACGGTGGGTGGGTGGGTGGGTGTAATATGTAACGGTTGTTGGGTGGGTGGGTGTAATATGTAACGGTGGGTGGGTGTAATATGTAACGGTGGGTGGGTGGGTGGGTGTAATATGTAACGGTGGGTGGGTGTAATATGTAACGGTGGGTGGGTGTAATATGTAACGGTGGGTGGGTGGAATATGTAACTGTGGGTGGGTGGGTGTAATATGTAATGGTCGGTGGGTGGGTGTAATATGTAACGGTGGGTGGGTGGGTGTAATATGTAACGGTGGGTGGGTGGGTGGGTGTAATATGTAACGGTGGGTGGGTGGGTGTAATATGTAACGGTGGGTGGGTGTAATATGTAACGGTGGGTGGGTGTAATATGTAACGGTGGGTGGGTGGGTGTAATATGTAACGGTGGGTGGGTGTAATATGTAACGGTGGGTGGGTGGGTGTAATATGTAACGGTCGGTGGGTGGGTGGGTGTAATATGTAACGGTCGGTGGGTGGGTGGGTGTAATATGTAACGGTCGGTGGGTGGGTGGGTGTAATATGTAACGGTCGGTGGGTGGGTGGGTGTAATATGTAACTGTGGGTGGGTGTGGGTGTATATGTAACTGTGGGTGTAATATGTAACTGTGGGTGGGTGTATATGTAACTGTAGGTGTATATGTAACTGTGGGTGGGTGTATATGTAACTGTGTGGGTGGGTGTATATGTAACTGTGGGTGGGTGTATATGTAACTGTGTGGGTGGGTGTATATGTAACTGTGTGGGTGGGTGTATATGTAACTGTAGGTGTATATGTAAGTGTGGGTGGGTGTATATGTAACTGTGTGGGTGGGTGTATATGTAACTGTAGGTGTATATGTAAGTGTGGGTGGGTGTATATGTAACTGTGGGTGGGTGTATATGTAACTGTGGGTGGGTGTATATGTAACTGTGGGTGGGTGTATATGTAACTGTGTGGGTGGGTGTATATGTAACTGTAGGTGTATATGTAAGTGTGGGTGGGTGTATATGTAACTGTGGGTGGGTGTATATGTAACTGTGTGGGTGGGTGTATATGTAAGTGTGGGTGGGTGTATATGTAACTGTGGGTGGGTGTATATGTAACTGTGGGTGGGTGTATATGTAACTGTGGGTGGGTGTATATGTAACTGTGGGTGGGTGTATATGTAACTGTGTGGGTGGGTGTATATGTAACTGTGGGTGGGTGTATATGTAACTGTGGGTGGGTGTATATGTAACTGTGTGGGTGGGTGTATATGTAACTGTAGGTGTATATGTAAGTGTGGGTGGGTGTATATGTAACTGTGGGTGGGTGTATATGTAACTGTGTGGGTGGGTGTATATGTAAGTGTGGGTGGGTGTATATGTAACTGTGGGTGGGTGGGTGTATATGTAACTGTAGGTGTATATGTAACTGTGTGTGGAGGTGTATATGTAACTGTGGGTGTATATGTAACTGTGTGGGTGGGTGTATATGTAAGTGTGGGTGGGTGTATATGTAACTGTGTGTGTATATGTAACTGTGTGTGTTGCAGCTGGCGGGGCTGACTCTGCCCTATGACTCTGTGGATGAGGTGAGGGGTCGGCTGGCCGAGGTTTCTCCTAACCTGGTCCGCTACGACGACGTTGAGGAAGCCAACTACTTTAAACAGGCCAACCAACTCTCACAGGTAACCCTTAACCTTTTACCCCTAACCTCAAACTCTCACAGGTCAGAACATAACCTTGAACATTCCACCCCTTAACTGACTTTTCTTTACGATCAGCTGTTATGAAATCAGAAATGGAGACTGTGGTCTTTGACACTGAAATTGAGAGCAACCTCAACTGTCCTTTATTTCTCTGTCTCTCTGTCTGTCTCTCTGTGTCTCTGTCTGTCTCTGTCTGTCTCTCTGTCTGTCTGTCTCTCTCAGGCTGTGAATCAGACTCTTCTAGCAGATCCTCTGGTCTCTCCTCAGCTGACCGCTAAAGACTTCTATATGACAGGTATCATAGCACAGCTGGGAATGTGTTGTCAGACTGATGAGAGGGTGGAATGCACATGGATAACTGGTGGGATCCTCTCGTTGTGTGTGTGTGTAACATTCTCTATCTCTCCCATAGATCCCATTAGCAGAGCGTCTCAGACCATGGCCAAGTGTGTGAAGGCCGTCACAGAGGGAGCTGACGCCGTCGATGAACCATCCATCTGCTGAACTCATACACACTCAGCTAAAACATACACAGTGATGTTGCTCTCCTTTATTTAAGTTGTTTTTTGCTGATTGCTGTAAAGATGTTCGAGGGAAGAGGCTTTGTTAAAGAAAGCTGAAAATGAAACTGTACTCTGATTATGAATAAAATCCTATCCTGTAGCACTCTGTCCTTGTGTTATTGCCCTCATGAGGTCATCTCCAACACCACTGTTTGTCCTTTGTTCCACACACATTATAACAGTTTTCTGTCTTGTTTCTACTTTGTGGAGTTGAAGCGTTGTAGCCAACACAGACTGACGTCAGCAGAGATGTTCTGTTCTAAACCTGTCAGACATCAATTTCATTCAGACTCCTGTCTTGAACTTCCCTAAGACGTATTTCAGGGTGTGGAGAGCTAATGGCAGGACAGGTCAAATGTTCTTCTGTAGTGCCAGATGTGTGGGGAACGGTATCGTAGGTGCCTGCTGTTATGTCCTCTCCCCAGGGGTGGTAATAGATGGGGCTGGCGAGAGGAGTCTGTTCACGTGGTGCAGATTGTGATTTGTGTGCTGGGGCTCGCTGTGCTGTTCAGTGTGTTCTGCCTAGGCTATGACCTCATCACAAGGACCGAGAGCGTGGTCACCTTGCTGACCTCCAAAGATGCCATGGTGGAGGTGTACTACAGTAGTGCTGGACCCAACAGAGTGGAGAGAGTAGGAGACAGAGATAAGCTGTGAAGGAGACCGAGAAGCTGTGGAGGAGAGAGAAGGAGACAGAGAAGCTGTGGAGGAAATAGAATACAGAGAGATATGTTGTGGAGGAGAGTGGAGACAGAGAAGCTGTGGAGGAGAGAGAAAGAGATGAGCTGTGGAGGAAATAGAATACAGAGAGATATGTTGTGGAGGAGAGAGAAGGAGACAGAGAAGCTGTGGAGGAAAGAGGATACAGAGAGATATGTTGTGGAGGAGAGACAAGGAGACATAGATAAGCTGTGGAGGAGAGAGGAGACAGAGATTAGCTGTGGAGGAGAGAGGAGACAGAGAAACTGTGGAGGAGAGAGAAGGATACAGAGATAAGCTGTGGAGGAAAGAGGATACATAGAGATAAGTTGTGGAGGAGAGAGAAGGAGACAGAGATAAGCTGTGGAGGAGAGAGGAGACAGAGATAAGCTGTGGAGGAGAGAGGAGACAGAGATAAGCTGTGGAGGAGAGAGGAGACAGATAAACTGTGGAGGAGAGAGAAGACAGAGATAAACTGTGGAGGAGAGAGAAGGATACAGAGATAAGCTGTGGAGAGAGAAGGATACAGAGATAAGCTGTGGAGGAGAGAGAAGGATACAGAGATAAGCTGTGGAGGAGAGAGAAGGATACAGAGATAAGCTGTGGAGGAGAGAGAAGGATACAGATGTAAGCTGTGGAGGAGAGAGAAGGATACAGAGATAAGCTGTGGAGGAGAGAGAAGGATACAGAGAGAAAAGTTGTGGAGGGGAGAGTGGGAGACAAAGAGATCATTTGTGTAGGACTGCGTGGGAGACAAAGAGATCATTTGTGTAGGACTGCGTGGGAGACATAGAGAAGCTGTGGAGGAGATAGTAGGAGACAAAGAGATCATTTGTGTAGGACTGCGTGGGAGACATAGAGAAGCTGTGGAGGAGATAGTAGGAGACAGAGAAGCTGTGGAGGAGAGCATGGGGTGTCTGGATGGGGACTGACTGAGATTCAGAGATGTGCTAGAAGAGCTCTGGACCCAAAAGAGTGGGAGAGAGAGTGGAACATCTTTGGTCATGGACTGACTGAGCTCAAACTGCCTACACTACCAATGTATATTAAAACTATATTCTGGGATGTATGGACTGTTGCATTTGCACTATGGACTATTTTTTGGACGGTACTATATCCATTACACTTGTCGTGTCTTTGGCTATGCCAGATTAAGTGATATGACATTCTATTCTATAAAATAATTTATCTATAATTAATATCACCTGATTGAGCTAATCATGTAAATGTAATTAACTAGAGAGTCGGGGCACCACAAAATAATATTTATAGAGCTGTTATCTTCTGAATAAACTCTTAAAGACCTAGTAATATTTTACATCAACAGCAGTCAACATTAATCGTCATCTTATTTCAGTCTCATCTGAAAGTTGTAAATTCTTGGTTATCTGCACGAACCCTGGCTCACAAGTTGAATCAGCAATACAAAATTGGGTTTAATTATTTATTTACTAAATACCTAACGAATTACACATACACATATTTAAATCATAACTTGATTACAAATGACGTCATAAAGGAAAACGTCCCTAGCGGGCGGAACAGATATGACAGCTTGTTACACAAAAAAAAAGGGCTGGGTTTGAGTGAAAGAGCGGGAAGACTGATGAACAAAGGGCGAAGCTGTGCTATTGTAAATACAGTATGTTATGCATTCTAAATTACCGCCCGAAAAGGAAAATGCAATAAATATTTACTCTGAGCTGCGCTTTGGTAGGTTGGTGGTAAATGGAAGGCCGTGTTGCCCAACCGAGTCATTTGAAGAATGTCTCTGCTGGTAAATTGAATAAGTTGTAGTAACGTCGTTGTTTGGTAGATGGGATACTCTATCTGTTCCTTCCTAACCCTCGTTTGCAGCGGCTGTTGCTAACTCAAAGGCTAGGTTGAGGTATCACTTCTGTAGTGATTAAGAGTAGTGAATAAGAGTTCAAAGTTCATACCATTCACAACCAAAGCTTATGCTGATGTTGGCTTCGTTCTGTAGTTATTATCTGAACCACACTGACATCGGACCGTCGTCCTACATCCTCGGAACAGGAGGTTATATTGTCGTCAAGGCTTTATATAGGAAGGGAGAGGAGGGCGTGTTTGAAAAGTTTTATAGCCCATGTCCCTTCACAGGGGCGGGCCACTGATTGAGCAGAGGCCAATCTTATGAAAACCCAAATCTCACATTTTAGAAGCTAAAATCACATTTCATCCCATCACGAATAATTTCATATTCAAACATTTAAATTGAACAACAATTCCATGTGAATCCGATAACTCTGATGTGTAGACTTTCCACTGTCATCTTATCATTGATGAGAATGTCTCAGATGACAACCGAACTGACATCATATTCATTAAGTACCACCGCATATGTTCAATTGGTCGGATTACCAGAATATAGTTAATTTCCCCCCACCTTCTGATGTTCCCAGAATCTCTATGTTAACCAAGGGTTTTGCAAATGTAACACCAGTAGGGTAGAGAGAGAGGAAAAAGTGGGGAAGAGGTATTTATGACTGTCATAAATCTACCCCCAGGCCAACGTCATGACACTCTGTATTACTGTCTGCCTGTATTGTATTGTACTGTTGGTTGTGTTTATTATTAGTGTATGTTAATCCTGCCAGCAACAACAGCCCCTCTGGGATGAATAAAGTTAACTGAATTGAATCACAGCACCTTCGTTCATAATCCTACCTTATGTGTGTATCCAGGAGTTGTTCCCTATGTGTGTATCCAGGAGTTGTTCCCTATGTGTGTATCCAGGAGTTGTTCCCTATGTGTGTATCCAGGAGTTGTTCCCTATGTGTGTGTCCAGGAGATGTTCCCTATGTGTGTGTCCAGGAGTAGTTCCCTATGTGTGTGTCCAGGAGTTGTTCCCTATGTGTGTATCCAGGAGTTGTTCCCTATGTGTGTATCCAGGAGTTGTTCCCTATGTGTGTGTCCAGGAGTTGTTCCCTATGTGTGTGTCCAGGAGTTGTTCCCTATGTGTGTATCCAGGAGTTGTTCCCTATGTGTGTGTCCAGGAGTTGTTCCCTATGTGTCGTGAAAAGGGCACAACAAAACCTTTTCCCCCTCAGGAGACTGAAAAGATTTGGCATGGGTCCTCAGATCCTTAAAAGGTTCTACAGCTGCACCATCGAGAGCATTCTGACTGGTTGCATCAATGCCTGGTATGGCAGCTGCTCGGCCTCCGACAACAAGGCACTACAGAGAGTAGTGCGAATGGCCCAGTACATCACTGGGGCCAAGCTTCCTGCCATCCAGGACCTCTATACCAGGCGGTGTCAGTGGAAGGCCCTAAAAATTGTCAAAGACTCCAGCCACCCAAGTCATAAACTGTTCTCTCTGCTACCGCACTGCAAGCGTTACCGGAGCGCCAAGTCTAGGTCCAAGAGGCTTCTAAACAGCTTCTACCCACCAAGCCATAAGACTCCTGAACAGCTAATCAAATGGCTACCCAGACTATTTACATTGACCCCCCTCCCCGTCTTTTATAACGTTGCTACTCTCTGTTGTTATCATCTATGCATAGTCACTTTACTAACTCTACCTACATGTACATATTACATAAAATATCTGGTACTTCCCTGTATATAGTCTTGCTATTGTTATTTTACTGCTGCTCTTCAATTACTTGTTTATTTTATTTCTTATCTGTATTTTATTTAACTGCATTGTTGGTTAGGGGCATTGTTGGTAAGTAAGCATTTCACTGTAAGGTTATATTATACCTGTTATATTCGGCACATGTGCCTTATACAATTTGATTTTGATGTGTGTATCCAGGAGTTTATCCCTATGTGTGTCTCCAGGAGTTGTTTCCTATGTGTGTATCCAGGAGTTGTTCCCTATGTGTGTCCAGGAGTTGTTCCCTATGTGTGTGTCCAGGAGTTGTTCCCTATGTGTGTGTCCAGGAGTTGTTCCCTATGTGTGTATCCAGGAGTTGTTCCCTATGTGTGTATCCAGGAGTTGTTCCCTATGTGTGTGTCCAGGAGTTGTTCCCTATGTATGTGTCCAGGAGTTGTTCCCTATGTGTGTGTCCAGGAGTTGTTCCCTATGTGTGTATCCAGGAGTTTATCCCTATGTGTGTCCAGGAGTTGTTCCCTATGTGTGTCCAGGAGTTGTTCCCTATGTGTGTGTCCAGGAGTTGTTCCCTATGTGTGTATCCAGGAGTTGTTCCCTATGTGTGTGTCCAGGAGTTGTTCCCTATGTGTGTATCCAGGAGTTGTTCCCTATGTGTGTATCCAGGAGTTGTTCCCTATGTGTGTGTCCAGGAGTTGTTCCCTATGTGTGTGTCCAGGAGTTGTTCCCTATGTGTGTGTCCAGGAGTTGTTCCCTATGTGTGTGTCCAGGAGTTGTTGGCGTGTTGTGAGGAGGATAACGGTGAGATCAAGGAAGGAATGGACATCCTGCTGAGGGCCTGTATGTGTGTGTGTGTGTGTGTGTGTGTGTGTGTGTGTGTGTGTGTGTGTGTGTGTGTGTGTGTGTGTGTGTGTAAGAGACATCATTTCAGATAGGAGAAAAGATACTTCTTTACTGTTCAGTAGTACAGACAGTGTGGGAAGGAGAGACAGTGAGAGCATCATTCAGTGGTACAGTGAAAGCATCATTCAGTGGTTCAGTGAGAATAACAGTCAAATGCACAGATACACTGCATGGAACATACCTCTACAGGTTATATATTAGACTTACAATAAACTATAGAGTTAGAATGTGTGAGCCTCATTTAATATTTTAAATGTTCTCTTTATAGCACTAATGTGGCACAAAAAACCTCTTTAGGCTAGATATAACACAATATACAGTACATTAAAAAAGGTATCCTGACTTTGTAGAAACCTGGGACTCAACACTTCATCAGCCTGGGACTTGGCCAAGAAGAGGACAGCATGGAGAACCAAATGACAAGGAGCTAGTGAGTGAGATGCTGACTTTAGTACTGGACATATTGTCTCATAGTATCACATCATGTTCTACTGCTTCTCTTGATATGTACACTTACACATGGGAAAGATTGTGTGTAAAGTCAGGTAGAACAAGGGGTTCTGGGTTAGGTGAGAGGGTTGTGGGTCAGAGCAGGGGGTTGTGGGTAAGGTCAGGTAGAACAGGGGGTTGTGGGTAAGGTCAGGTAAAACAGGGGGTTGTGGGTAAGGTCAGGTAGAACAGGGGGTTGTGGGTAAGGTCAGGTAGAACAGGGGGTTGTGGATAAGATCAGGTAGAACAGGGGGTTGTGGGTAAGGTCAGGTAGAACAGGGGGTTGTGGGTAAGGTCAGGTAGAACAGGGGGTTGTGGGTAAGGTCAGGTAGAACAGGGGGTTGTGGGTAAGGTCAGGTAAGGCTCCAGATGATGGTGATCGCCGCTACAATGCCATTTAGGACCGCCACACTGTAGCTCATGTGCAAGGAGTGACCTGTCACCTGCCTGAGACACACACACACAATTAGACATCAAAGGTGGCAACACATAGACAGCTTGGGACTGTAAGGTTCTATCTGGAAAAAGATGATTCTGAGATAATTGGCTTTAAAGTCCTGAAACCTCATTGGTTTAAATGATGTCAGCAATTTTGACCTGAGGTATTTAGACTACTGTTTAGGTAGAGAACATTGAACAGAACAAGGTTGTTTCAATAACTACATGTTGACTAAAATACAGATAGAACCTTATAGTCCCAAGCTCTCTATATGTCATCATTCTCTTTACACACGTGTGTGTCCTGCTATCTGGGCTTGGGAGACAACAGGGAGCGATGGAACAAGAGGATTTAGGAAAAGGACAAGAGAATTAGGCTAAGGCCAGTGGAAGAGTTAGGGAATGTAGGTTAGTCAGTAGAAGCTTCTGAGGGGAGGACGACTCATAATAATGGCTGGAATGGAGTCAGTGGAATGGTATCAACTACATGGTAACCACATGTTTGATATGCCTGATATCATTCCATTGACTCCATTCCAGCCATTATTATGAGCCGTGTGTGTGTGCGCGCGTTACCTGAGGTGGCCAGGGGACAGGGGGGTTGGGGGGAACGTGCCGGGCTCAAAAGAGTCAAAGTAGGTGATGGTCCATGTGAAGCTACAGCAGCAGAACCCTGCTAGCACCGACATGACCAGAACACTCCAGAACCCTACAGAGAGGGGGAGGAGAGAGAGACAGAGGGAGAGAGAGAAGGGGGGGGGGTAAAGGGGGGAGAGAGAGAGAGGTGGGGCGGAGGGGAGGGAGAGAGGGAGAGGAACATGTTTTGTTAATTTTCTATTCTGGAGGCTTTGTCTGTATGAACTTTTGTGAACAGACCTGTACTTGCCTAGGAGTCTAACCTCTGAGCCATCCTCTCCAATCACTCTCTCATTCTGCATCTCTGAAACACAAACACAGAACAAACAGTATACAGAAGTGACAAGATGACATATTTACATAACAATTAACAGAAAGCAATATCATTCAGCTACTGTCCAAGAGGGTCTTCATCCGCGCATGCGCAACTAGAATTCTGTAACTCTTGACAGACGATGTACCTTTCAAGATGAGGTAAACAAAGGCGCAGAATACTGCAACGACCGACATCACCATAGCACAGCAGAGCATGGAGAAAATCCTTGCGGTCCACAGTCTTCGGTTGTCCCAAAAACTCTGGTCCGGTTTGACCGGACGCTGCCGGTGTTGTATGTCCATCTTGGTAAAAGTCAAGTTATACAACTCAAAAACGTTGAACTAGTTGTCAAAGCAAGCACACGCTAGATATCAACGTACCGAAGTTAGTTTCCTCTCCCAAACTGCCTTCCTTCAATTAGTGACACGCACGTTGTTAAAATAGAATTAGGATGTATTTTAATAGTATCACTGCCCTATGTAAATAATGTAATGTAAAGTTATTTCAACAAGTCCCTTTTTCGTAACTTTCTAAACTTCTGACAATGCTTTCAAAACATAGCTCCTTCCTCTTCCGTATCCGAAAACTAAGCCCGCCCTAATAACGTAAATCCAACCGAATAGCATAACTTTTCCTGACGCAACCAATGAACATCTTGTCTATTGGTTTGAACACGTCTATCATCTTCTTTTCTCACCAGTGTTCAGTAGGTTACACCTTATCTATACTTGACCTAGAGTGACGTTCAGCAGAGCACAGTGTAGCTAAACAATTTGCAACATCATTATCAAACAATGTTGAAAGAAAGTGTACCAAAACACGCTTCAGCCCAGCTTGAACAAAATGGACTCAGGTGCTCGACTGAGGGACATTCCTTACCCCAAGACACTTCAACGGGTGATTATCCACTAAAATAAAGATAAATGATTATTCTGTATATATCCCATACATTAGGCCAAATATATCTGTAGCACAACTGTCCAGACCAGATTATATTTTAAATTACGTGCACCTACCTGGTCAGACATGAAAACGTTTGAGAAAACCTGTTGCCAATTTTATCAACAGTAAACCCGTTATCTTAACTCTGTCTATATGTTTTCATTTTTTTTTTTTAAATGACGTGCAACTCCGTCTGTTTCCTTGAATCCTCCCATCTCTGCAATAATACAAATCCTATACAATGTATTAATCTGACAAATACGACAGTGACCAATCTCTCAGGATTTGGCTTGGACTAGAGACAGTTAGAGAACGCAACATTGTACGTGTCCCATTATAGTGTTGCCTATGCTAAAACGGGCTTTTGGGAACTAGAGTCCTCTATTAATCTCTATGTTTGACTTTTACTATGTGTTTCTGGCCTCTTGTGGCAGCCTCAATCAGTGATGACTTTTCATGATTGACTTTTCATTTCATGTAATACACAAACACTGTCCTCTGATATTGATGGAGGATATACACAAACACTGTCCTCTGATATTGATGGAGGATATACACAAACACTGTCCTCTGATATTGATGGAGGATATACACAAACACTGTCCTCTGATATTGATGGAGGATATACACTAACACTGTCCTCTGATATTGATGGAGGATATACACTAACACTGTCCTCTGATATTGATGGAGGATATACACAAACACTGTCCTCTGATATTGATGGAGGATATACACAAACACTGTCCTCTGATATTGATGGAGGATATACACAAACACTGTCCTCTGATATTGATGGAGGATATACACAAACACTGTCCTCTGATATTGATGGAGGATATACACAAACACTGTCCTCTGATATTGATGGAGGAACACTGTCCTCTGATATTGATGCAATAACAGAGTTTTTCTTTGGAACCATCTTTATTAGAACAAAGTTCTAAAGGGGAAAGAGGGTGAGTCTATCCCAAACGCACTTTACGACTGTTGACGAAGTCCGACACCTTCACCATCCCATCACGCGCCTTCCTGAGAGACAGACAGACAGACAGTCAGAGATACACACATTTTGTGCGAAGTCAATTTTGTTTCTCACACCTGTGTCTCCTGGTACTTGAGAGCTTTTGTTTTCACTGTGTAGCTGCTGTGTAATTGTAGTGTAGTTGTTGTGTCTCTGTTAAGTTGTTGTGTAGTTGTTTTGCAGCTGTGTAGTTTTTTTGTTGCTGTGTTGTTGTGTAGTTGTATAGCTGTGTAGCTGTGTTGTTTTTCGTGTAGTTGTGTAACTGTTCAACTCACGCCTGAGCCTCCAAGTAGGTAATGGTTCGGTCTATCTGGGCCTGGGACACCTCTTTGTCCACCGCTGCCAGGTAGGAGTAAAGGAAGCGGAAGGTCTCAAAGGGGACGCAGGCGTCTGGGGGCTTACACGAGCTGTCTGAGTTCAGGATGTACAGCGCGTGGGTTATGGCGTTCTTGATCGTCTGCCAGAGAGAAGTCAGAGGTCACCAAGATAACGGGCCGAAAGGTCATTTGATAATGTCTGTATGTTATTAAGTGTGTGTGTGTGTGCAACATGCATGCATGAGTGTATGCTTGCATGCATGCACAACATCATATGTACCCCTCCCAGATAGCTGCAGCACAGGGCGAAGAATTTTATCCAGTCGAGTTGGTCTCCGAAGCAGCCCACTG
Source organism: Oncorhynchus mykiss (assembly GCF_013265735.2). Taxonomy (NCBI): domain Eukaryota; kingdom Metazoa; phylum Chordata; class Actinopteri; order Salmoniformes; family Salmonidae; genus Oncorhynchus; species Oncorhynchus mykiss. Next base: position 6,529,091 of record NC_048571.1, on the reverse strand, counting down.
TCATGATGTGTCTGAGAAGGTCGTCAGCCAATCCTAACGACCGCCACAGCTTGCTCACCTCCTTCTTACTGACTGTGCCATTCTTATGTAGCTGGGAAGGGGAAGGGGGGGAGAGAAGGGGGTAGGGAGACGGGGACAGAGAGAGAGGGTTCACGTTTATGTGTGTGTGTGTGTGCACACGCGTGAGTCATGTCTAGCTGTGGTGTGTTTGTGTGTGTGGCCCGGTACCTTTTCGTGCATTGTGGTGAGTACCTCAGGTGTGAGGTCCATGGTGTTGGGGGTTACCACTTTGTCTGGTGTCCTGTTCACAGGTAACGTCTTCCCCTGGACCAGAGCACTGAAGTACCTGTAGCAGACATGCATACCAGCACAATACTGGGTTTAATACAGCAGAGCAGGAATCCTGGTCTTGGAGGACTGTAGTGAATGTATGCAGGCATATTATCAACACAGTTCAGCTACAACTGACCTTAGATCAGTGGACTTTGTCCCCTATAGGCCCTGGTCAAAAGTAGTGCACTATGTAATGAATAGGGTTCCATTTGGGAAGCAGATGAGGTCAAGGGCCAACTTTCATCCTTCTCCTCTCAGAAGCTACAATACTAAACTGACCTTGGATCAGTGGCTAGGCATAACTTCAAGCTACTCACAGTGTGGCCCATTCCAGCAGGTCTTCAGGTTGTGTCCGGATGGCGTCCTTGGTGAACTGCTTCAGAATGCCGGGGAGCTCTGGAGGGATGACCACTGTTTTACCTGTGTGAGACATTCTAAACCCAGAATGGGAACCAGAGGCAACAAAAACACCTGTATGATGAAAAGAAAATGGTATTTTAACCTCATTCTTGCAATATCTGCCTGACTCTAAAATAAAAATGTTATAGGCCCAATGCAGTCATTTTTAAGTCAATATCAAATAAATGATTGTTAACAATGAAGTACCGTACTGTAATAGATTTATATTAAAATCAGCCGAAGGGTTTTTATTTATTTTAAATATTTTCTACATGTAGAATAATAGTGAAAACATAAAAACTATGAAATAACACATATGGAATCGTATAGTAACCAAAAAAATGTAAAACAAATCAAAATGTATTTTATATTTGAGAATCTTCAAATAGCCACCCTTTGCCTTGACAGCTTTGCACATTCTTGGCATTCTCTCAACCAGTTTCACCTGGAATGCTTTTCCAACAGTCTTGAAGGAGTTCACACATATGCTGAGCACTTGTTGGCTGCTTTTCCTTCACTCAGCAGTCCGACTTATCCCAAACCATCTCAATTTGTTTGAGGTCGGGGGATTGTGGAGGCCAGGTCATCTGATGCAGCACTCCATCACTCTCCTTCTTGGTAAAATAGCCCTTACACAGCCTGGAGGTGTGTTGGGTCATTGTCCTGTTGATAAACAAATGATAGACCCACTAAACCCAAACCAGATGGGATGGCGTATTGCTGCAGAATGCTGTGGTAGCCATGCTGGTTAAGTGTGTCACCACCAAAGCACCCTCACACTATAACACCTCCTCCTCCATGCTTTACGGTGGGAAATACACATGCAGAGATCATCCGTTCACCCACACAGCGTCTCACAAAGACACGGCGGTTGGAACCAAAAATCTCCAATTTGGACACCAGACTAAAGGACAAATTTCCACCAGTCTAATGTGCTTGTGTTTCTTGGCCCAAGCAAGTCTCTTATTATTGGTGTCCTTTACTAGTGGTTTCTTTGCAGCAGTCTCCTGTGAACAGTTGATGTTGAGATGTGTCTGTTACTTGAACTCTGTGAAGCATTTATTAGGACAGCAATTTCTGAGGCTGGTAACTCTAATAAACTCTGCAGCAGAGGTAACTCTGGGTCTTCCTTTCCTGTGGCAGTCCTCATGAGAGCCAATTTCATCATAGCGCTTGATGGTTTTTGCGACTGCACTTGAAGAAACTTTCAAAGTTCTTGAAATATTCTGTATCGTCTGACCTACATGTCAAGAATGATGGACTGTCGTTTCTCTTTGCTTATTTGAACTGTTCTTGCCATAATATGGACTTGGTCTTTTACCAAATAGGGCTATCTTCTGTATACCACCCATACCATGTCACAACACAACTGGTTGGCTCAAATGCATTAAGAAGGAAAGAAATTCCACAAATTAACTTTAAGAAGGCACACCTGTTAATTGAAATGCATTCCAGGTGACGACCTCATGAAGCTGGTTGAGAGAATGCCAAGAGTGTGCAAAGCTGTAATCAGGGAAAAGGGTGGCTATTTGAATCTCAAATATAAAATATATTTTGATTTGTCAAATACTTTTTGGTTACTACATGATTCCATGTGTGTTATTTCATAGTTTTGATGTCTTCACTATTATTCTACAACGTAGAAAATGTTAAGAATAAAGAAAAACCCTTGAATGAGTCGGTGTTCTAAAAGTTTTGACTGGTAGTGTGGCTTTTACCAAAAAAAAAACATTTTAAAAGCAAGAATTTAGCTAGGAATGTCTGAGTGGGGAGGGTAACGCTGAATAGTGAGGTTTGGAACTCCCGCATGATGATGTCAACATGGAAAACCGAAACTCACGCCTATGCAAAACCACCTGATTAGAAGGTCCTATGTAGATTGTTATATTCAATAAGCAACTATCAGGAAATAACACTGATACAAAAAATCTCACTTTTACAGTGTTAGTTTCATCAGCTGTTGTACATGATTATATAAAATACAGGAAAACTGAATTTGGACTGCACTGGGACTTTTAAATTGCAGGCCTATAGCCCACTAAAAACTGTGGATTCATTTATGAAAGCCATGTAAATCAATTAAATAATTCACCTGTAAAAGACGGTGCAGTTCTCTGCGCTTGATCAGACGACGTAAACGCTGTGAAAGCGGGAAGAACAGTAGCAGGTGATGCGCCGGTTATTTTGTATCAGTTTGTGATTCCCGCGTAACAGACGGCAATTGTGACGTCACAGTGTGTGCTCCTGGGTGTGTGTGAAATGAAAAATAACAAATGTCCGCACTGGGGCGACATTTCCTCATGTTTTATCATTTGCAGCTCTCGACAGACATTTCTGGGACATTTTCGCAGTAGAATAGTAGTTGATCTATACGAGACGATAGTTTACCTTGAGTCATTCTACCCATAATCGAATAGTAGGGCTATATAACTTTCCTAAGATAAATTAGTTAAACTAAAAGTGATATCCGATATGCCAACATTCCCTTTTATCTTTTATATTTGACAGACATGAATCATCATGTACATCCATATTATAAAGCAGTGATAGATTTAATTAAAAAGGCAAAAGGTAGAAGGGAAGGGAGAGATAGATGGGGCACGTGTGTGTGCGCCTGCTTGCTTGCATTTGTGTGAGTCACAGGAGGTTGGTGGCACCTTAGATGGGGAGGACGGGCTTGTGGTAATGGCTGGAGCTGAGTCAGTGGCGATTTTAGCATGTAAATCATGGTGGGGCAAAATCCCCAAACCAATTTTAGAGGCATACCAGCAAAGCCACTACACAACACTAAACAATGTATTAATTGCACAATAACGGTGACAAACAGAGCCCACAAACTGTTAGGGCCTACATAAAGCTGTCCTGACACGGAGCTTTGTTTTCAGCACCACGGAGTGAATCCTTACCACCGCTACACCTGGCTATCAGTGGAGCCTTGTCTGGCAGCGAAATAGTTCATTCAGCCCCATTTACTACCTTTTATCAAACATAGCTGATATGGCTGACTTGCTTAATCAAATGTGGTTTCTACTGACAACAGAGATGTAAAAACTATGGCATAAGGGAACGACAAACGGATAAGAGGCAATCCCTAATTTCGATAAAGACATTAATGAACGAGCTAGGACGGACGTAGTCAATATAACTATTTGTTCAACACTTTTGAAATGTACAGCGCCAGAATTCAGAACATGGGCCGTTCTTACAGTATTCTCCCTGTACACCAAGTCAGAACCAAAGGATAAATAGATGGGGCATATAAGCAGCAAATGAAAGCTCTTGCAATATTCAATAATTACATTTCTCTAAAACAGGCTATAGTCTACATGTGCAACACCAAGTCAGAACAGTAGGCAAAGTTATGAGGGGGAAAGGGACCAAATCATTAGGGTGAGACACATCGGCTACTAACAGCTTACGACACAACATACACTTAGTATTACTCTCTTAGGAAATCTGAAAAAAAAGGTTGAATCATGACGACGTCAGTGATCTTCATGTCGAAACTGTCACACCCTGATCTGTTTCACCTGTCTTGTGCTTGTCTCCACCCCCCTCCAGGTGTCGCACATCTTCCCCACTATCCCCTGTGTATTTATACCTGTGTTTTCTGTTTGTCTGTTGCCAGTTTGCCTTGTCCCATCAAGCCTACCAGCGGTTGGACTGCACTGCACTGGGACTTTTAAATGGCAGGCCTATAGCCCACTAATAACTGTGGATTAATTTATGAAAACCATGTAAATCAATTAAATAATTCACCTGTAAAAGACGGTGCAGTTCTCTGCGCTTGATCAGACGACGTAAACGCTGTGAAAGCGGGAAGAACAGTAGCAGGTGATGCGCCGGTTATTTTGTATCAGTTTGTGATTCCCGCGTAACAGACGGTAATTGAAAAAAAAGGTTGAATCATGACGACGTCAGTGATCTTCATGTCGAAACTGTCACACCCTGATCTGTTTCACCTGTCTTGTGCTTGTCTCCACCCCCCTCCAGGTGTCGCACATCTTCCCCACTATCCCCTGTGTATTTATACCTGTGTTTTCTGTTTGTCTGTTGCCAGTTTGCCTTGTCCCATCAAGCCTACCAGCGGTTTTCCCCTACTCCTGTTTTTCTCTCTTGTCCCTGTTTTCTAGTTTTCCCGGTTTTGACCATTCTACCGGCCCTGAGCCTGCCTGCCGTTCTGTACCTTTCGGACTCTGCTCTGGATTACTGACCTCTGCCGGCCCTGAGCCTGCCTTCCGTTCTGTACCTTGTGACTCTGCTCTGGATTACTGACCTCTGCCTGCCCTGAGCCTGCCTGCCATTCTGTACCTTGTGACTCTGCTCAGGATTACTGACCTCTGCCTGCCCTGAGCCTGCCTGCTGTTCTGTACCTTTCAGACTCTGCTCTGAATTACTGACCTCTGCCTGCCCTGAGCCTGCCTGCCATTCTGTACCTTTCAGACTCTGCTCTGGATTTACTGACCTCTGCCTGCCCTTGACTTGTCGTTTGCCTGCCCCGTTTTTTGTAATAAAGTTTTGTTACTTCGAACTGTCTGCATCTCGGTCTGATCTAGAAAGAGGCCGGAGTTCCCGACTTGGAATTCAGAGTTGGATGACCGTTCAAAGCGTATTTTCCCAGTCGGAGCTCGTTTTTTTCCAAGTTCCCAGTTGTCTTGAACTCACTGAAGTCTGAGATTTCCCAGTTCCAGTTGTTTTGAACACGGCTTAAGTCATGCTGGATTGACAGCATGGCCAATGTATTCAACCTTTTCTGGCCCAAGGCATGTGAATGTTTATCCATTTAAGCTTGGAAAAGAGACCCTTAAATCCAAACTTGGACCACACTCTCACTCCACTGAATAGCAGGCTAGTGATTGCTTTCCAACACTTACAGTTAGCCACTGATTCATTCCAAACCACTCATTGTTGAATTGGCTGATGAGCACCGATACATTTTATCTATCATTTCTCTTCATATGACAAGGATGGAAAAGGATTTGCCAGTAGATTGTCGACTTGATTCATGATGATGACTGCTTGTCCAGCTTGCTAGCTAAGATTTTGAAAGTATGTTGCCATGATCAGTCAAATCAAATCTACGATAGATATAACGTGATTTGACGTCATTTTATCTGTGGCCGGTAACCTTGAGCCTTCTTGGATGGGCACTTCTAATGTAAATCTATGGCAGCACCCAAGGGGCTTGAATTTACGAGCTCTCCCCATAGATTTTGCAGTGACGTTGTCCCCATGAGTGATAGAACACTGAGCCAATCACGGCGCAACTACAGAACATTACCAACCCCTACACTCCATATTTTCGTTGGCTGCCCCACCACAACAGAAAGCACTGAGCTAGACTGAAACACCTGCATTTTGAGCTGCTTTACTCAAGAAAGCAAAACAGAGACCATGTTTGTATGCGGCTCTATAAAGTCAATGATTTAAAAAAAACTTATTTTAGCTAAACAGGTGGGGCTCTTCCCCACCTGCCCTAAAGGACCGGTTGCCACTGAGTGGTATGTTATCAAATACATCAAACAGGTGGTTTCCAAGGTTTCCAGGTGTTTGATGCCATTCCATTAGCTCCATTCCAGCCATTATTATAAGCCGCCCCCCCCCCCCCTCTGCAGCCTCCAATGGTGTGTGTGTGCGTGTGTGTGTGTGTGTTTGTGTGTGTGTGGAGATGAGAGGGAGGTTTGGTCTGTTGTTGGGAGGCGATAACAGTAGGTTACACAACCACAGCGGGCGACACATTGATGCTGCGGGTGTCACGCTTAATTGAGTGATGTCACCGGGAACGGTGTTTTTTTCTAGTTAGGCGGTTACTGCTTTTATAAATAAGAGGAGGCTGGCTGGTGATGCAATAACCAAAGGGTAGCTTCTCTAGGCTATGCGATCAGCATCAAATATAGGCAGCTTGACCCCATTAAGATAGCCCCCTCTTCTCTAATCTGGGAAGAACAAAGCAAACCATGATGTTGCCATCGTCCTTGGTATGTGAAGACTGGTGGATGAATGACGGCATAGATCGAGCGCATTGATTTTATAGTGCCTGCCAGGGAATAAGGGAAAGCCCCTCCTACAGCACAGCGATGATGTTCTTCTTGAATCACTTCAGGCAACGTATGTAGTCTATACTACGGGCCTGCCTCGCCTCCGGTTGCACGCGCCGTGCATGGACAGGCTCGGGACTGTCGGTGCTCATGCAGTCAGCTGAGCCCGAGCCATCTGCACCGGGTGCGTTTCGGTATAACGCTATTGTTAGATTGGTCGGTAGGTCGGTTGTAGTTGGCTAGTAATGGAGCATGCTGCACGAGCTTTCGCCTCGGTATTCGGTAGGCCTACTAGTCAACTACTGAACAAAAGCGCGCAAGGCGATACGGTGGGATATGATGTGATGTGATGCCGCGCAGGATCACGGTGACAGTAGCGGAGGAACGGGAATGCGCGCGACTACGGACGAGAATCGCTGCTAGGATACAGAAGAGAACATGGGGACGGGGCCGCGCGATGACTGACTGACTTTCTCCCGGTAACGACCATCTCTGCATACCGAGGGGTTCAAAAAAGAAGAAAAAAAAAAGAACCGGCCAGCCTCTCGTTGAAGGCGTGGAGGATCTATCGGAGAGGATGAATCCCGGGGACCCTGCCCAAACCGGACCCGGTGAAGCCGGTCAGGACGTGTTGGCCAAAGCAGGTGGGCAGGCTGGGTGTTAACGGCATCCCGTGCCGAGATCGATAATGGGTGAAAAGGCTAAACCGGAGGGATTGGTCACAGCTGCCTGGCCCCGGGTATGGGTGGATGTAGCCTATCGTTACCGTGCAGGAATGTGCCTGTCCGTTACCGTGAGAAATAGCATTGGCAGAGCTGTATATTCAGCCCATTATAGAATTAGACTATTTCACCGCAGCGTGCATGGTCAGGGAGGACGAAGCATATACGTTGAGTTTTTGGTCAGTTTGTGTGATTGAGGATCCATCATGATCACTTGCTTTGGCGATGTAAACATGTTTCCCATGCCAATAAAGCCTATTTAATTTAATTGAGAGAGAGACAGAAAGAGAGAGGGAGAGAGAGAGAGAGAGGGAGTACAGTAGCAGCATTGCCTATATATGTTCTATGTAGCTTGCAGCATTTGATCCGCGGTGTTATAAAACGATATCAATACAGACACACCCACATAATCTATGTGAATTTTTATTTGACCGTATTCTGTCTCGCGTTGATCTTTATACAATCCACAAACGGCCGAGCACAGGCCCGAGGCTTTTCGCCGTGATGTTAAATCGTCAGCACTTCCATTCATCCTCTCTGTGTGTGTAGTAAGCATGTACAGCTGCTATAGGCCACTGTATCGGAGCAAACATGTTACCGCAGCTGTGTGTGGAGTAAGACACTAGCTACCGTTACACACACACACACACACACACACACACACACACACACACACACACACACACACACACACACACACACACACACATACATGATGATTATGCATGACTATCAGACATGAAATAAGGTGTGTGTGTGTGTGTGTGTGTGTGTGTGTGTGTGTGTGTGTGTGTGTGTGTGTGTGCGCTCTCTCTAGTGAGCATGGATGGCAGAGGTCCCAACTGGTCCACAGGGCTGCATCTAGTCTAAACAGGGGTCCTCTCCTAGTTTCCTCTCCTTTATCTACACTGATCTGAAGACACTGGACAACACACTGTGGTGGATGCCTCATCCCCTTGATTGGCCAAAAGGAGAGGACTACAGCCTAGTGAGGAATATAAGGGCTATGTCTCAATACTCTTAAATTGTTTCCTCTTCATGCCTCTTTTCGTCCATGATATCTTCTCCTTCATCAGCACTGACCTGAAAAACACAGGATGGGTGAAAGCAACATTGTTTCACGTCAGATGGAGGAAAATAGATATTGAGAGGGAAAGGACTTAAGACTATTGAGATGCATCCCAGTAGGCTGTCTCATCCTAAGGGCTGGTAAGACATGGAGAGAAGGGAGGGAGAGGTTGTCACAGCGCGCCTGTGATCTACTTCCTGGCTGCTACTCGCAACGATCAGTGAAGGGTTCCTCTTAATTTCTCTTCATTCCTCCTCTTCCTCTCAACGCTTCTCCCCCTCTCCCTCCCCTCCCCTCCTCTCTCCCCCTCTTCCTCCTAAGGTTATCATTGGTCCCTGTGCTGGGAATATTCAAACACAGCGGTGTGTTAATGCCCTGTTTATGCTCAGGATTAGGTGTCTCTCCCACTGAGATGGATAAACCTGCCTCAGTACAGACAGACACACACACACACACACACTACATCAATAGACCGGCACAGAGGGGCCTACTCACCTTGGATACCAGGACTGCATCCCAAATGGCACCCCATTCCCTTTTATAGAGCACTGCCTTTGACCAGGGCCTATAGGGCTCTCATCAAAAGTAGTGCACTATATAGGGAATAGGGTGCCATTTGGGATTGCACTATATAGGGAATAGGGTGCCATTTGGGATGCAGGCCCCAAATGATTTTTTTGGTGCATACTCCCCTTGCTCAGTCCTCTGTGCCTTTAGCATGCTAGTGTAATAATCATGCTGGTGATATTAATTCATGGTGAATGAGTGCCATTATGGCCCATTCCTAGATGACTGACACACACACACACACACAGTTTATATACTGTATATTACATGACCAAAAGTATGTGGACACCTGCTCCTCGAAAATCTCATTCCAAAATCATGGGCATTAATATGTTGCTCCTACAGCCTCCACTCTTCTGGGAAGGGGTTCCACTGTGTTAGAACACTGCTATGGGGACTTGCTTCCATTCAACCACAAGAACATTATTGAGGTCGGGCACTGATGTTGGACGATTAGGCCTGGCTCGCAGTCGGAGTTCCAATTCATCCCTAAGGTGTTTGATGGAGTTGAGGTCAGGTTTCTATGCAGGCCAGTCAAGTTCTTCCACACCAATCTCAATAAACCATTTCTGTATGGACCTCGCTTTGTGCCCGGGGGCATTGTCATGCTGAAACAGGAACGGGCCGTCCCCAATCTGTTGCCACAAAGTTGGAAGCACAGAATTGTCTAGAATATCAATGTATGCTGTCGCGTTAAGATTTCCCTTCACTGGAACTAAGGGGCCTATCCTGAACTGTGAAAAACATCCCCAGAACATTATTCCTGACACTATGCATGTGGGCAGGTCGTGTTTTCCTGGCATTGCTTTCTACTTTTTAACCCAAAAACATGAGGCATGTTGCTTTTCCTGACTTGTCTACGAGAGGGAGGGGCTACAGGTTAGCAAAGAGTTAAGTTTTATTAGAAATGAAGAACAAGTGTGTAAGACCAGATACACAAACAGACAGGAGAGAGTACGAGGAGCCATGAAGAGAAGTGTCCAGATTCCGTACAGCAGAGCAAAAAAAACCAAAACAAACCAAAGAAATGCTTGGCATTGAGCATGGTGATCTTAGGCTGGTGTGGGACTGCTCGGCCATGAAACCCATTCATGAAGTTCCCGACAAACAGTTATTGTGCTGACGTTGCTTCCAGAGGTAGTTTGGAACTCGGTAGTGTTGCAACTGAGGACAGATGATTTTTACACACTTCAGCACTCTGCGGTCCCGTTCTCTGAGCTTGTGTGGCCGACCACTTTGCGGCTGAGCCGTTGTTGATCCTAGAAGTTTACACTTCACAATAACAGCACTGACAATTGACCGGGGCAGGTGGTATCCTATCACGGTGCCACGTTGAAAGTCACTGAGCTGTTCAGGAAGGCCATTCTACTGCCAATGTTTGTCTATGGAGATTGCATGGCGGTGTGCTACATTTTATACACCTGTCAGCAACGGGTGTGGCTGTATTAGCCAAATCCACTAATTAGAAGGTGTGTCCACATACTTTTGTATATACAGTGTATATAGAGCATTCAGAGCCTCTCTGTCTGGGCTACACTATGGTGGTGATGAATGCACTGCAGTGTTGTCTATAAACTGCTTAGGAATAGTGTGTGTGTGTGTCTGTGTGCTTTATTCTCAATCTCGTAGTGTAGTTGTAATCTGTGTTGCGGTGGTGCGCTGTCTGTGGCCTGGCCTGCTCTTTCGTGTGACCAGCCTGGTCTGTTTAGCCGTGTGTGTGTCAGATTCTCTGTCAGATACACAGAGTAGTAGTAATCCGCCTTCGGCTGCACACCGTCTGGCTGTCTGTCTGCGTGCGGTGTGTGTGTGGTTGTACAAGCAATGCTCTTTTAGTCTTGCAGGGTAAACATCTGGCAGCACGGTTACAGGGCCAGCGTGACTAAGCGTTAGCACCTGCCGTTTTCAGAGGGGAATAGAAAACATAGAAATGCAAAGATGAAGATATGAAACAGTCCTGTTAATCTTCCACTTTACCTGAAGATGTTAAATCCTGCCCTGTCTGCCTGTTATATGGAACTTATTGGTGTGTGTGATGTTTCCAGTCACCGGCTGGCAGCCGCAGGGAGTTATTAGTCTTGGTGTGTGTGTGTTTGCATGTGTACGTGTGTATGTATGTGTGTGTGCGTATCGATGTGTGTGATAAACAGCGCGTCGGTTGGTTTGGTACAATTCTTTTATTTCTACTTCCTGCCACTCCCTGGAGTTCTGTGTTACAGGAAGTTTGGAGTGCCACGCTTCCTGTCACATTGGTTTCCTCTTCCTGTCCTTCACTCCTTCATGTTCATTTCTTTGTGCTTCCTCTTTCCATCGTTTTCATGGGTGAATTCACAATCGATATGGAGAAGCCAAAACGTCTGTAACACACATGTACGCACAAAGGCGTGCACATACACACACACACACACATAAACCTTTCAACAAACAACATTCAGCAAGCTATTTCCTCCATTCTGTCACAAAATGTTTCATCACAATGACATTCAATGACATTCTAATGTGGACTAGAATGTTATTGTCTTGGACACACACACACACACACACACACACACACACACCTATATGCACACACACACACACACAGACCTACATACACACACACAAACAACTACACACACATACATACACACACACACACATACACACACACACACACCTATATACACACACACACCTACACACACACACATGCACACACATACACACACAACTACACACACACATACACACCACACCTACACACACACACATGCACACACATACACACACAACTACACACACACATACACACCACACCTACACACACACACCTACTATACATACACACACACAACTACACACACACACACATGCATACACACACACGTGATGGTTTGCTTGCAGAGCAGATAAACAGTATACAGTGAGAGAATAACCTCTTAGTGACGTGGAGAGGTCAGCTAGACCCCTTGAGCTACATACTCTTCCCTCCCTCCCTCCCTCCCTCCCTCCCTCCCTCCCTCCCTCCCTCCCTCCCTCCCTCCAACGTTGCCCTTCATCCCTTTCTCTCTGTCATCCATTGCTACCCCTACCCTTTCCAAATACTGTACACACACACACAGCCTGAGGAAAGGCAGGTGAGAAGGTTTGTCCCTTCACTCTACTTCCTCTGGTACTGTATGGGAGACTGCAGAACCACACACACACACACACGCATGCACACACGCGCGCGCACACACACAGAAACACACACACGCGCACGCACACGCGCTCACACACACATACACACACGCACACATGCATGCACTCACGCACACGCACGCGCGCACACACACACACACACGCACGCACACGCGCACACACACACATACACAGACAGACGCACACAGACACACACAGACACACACGCACATGCACACAAGTGCTCCAGCTTACACTAACACAGACACATGTCCCCTCTGCAAACATCCCCCCTACCTCTGTCCCTGCCCTATGCCCCAGTGCCCCAGCTGTTCTAGTCAGGATTATACCCACATCAGATTACACTAACAGGCCTAAACACCAGATGGGTTTTGTCTGCTGTCTACATGCTGTCACAGCAACCTATACACACCACATACACACAATCACAACACACACACATTTATTTACAGTCATTTAATGTGATAGTGTCATGACAGCCTGCTGCTCAAACCCTAGTTATTTTTCTCCCTCTGTTTCCAGGGGAGATTGTTGTTGATGTGGCTGTTCATTTGTGATCGAGGAACTAAGTAGTGTTTACAGGGATATTTGAAATGTATCTGTCTATATCACCTTGTCTGCCCCTCCTCATTCTCTTTTCTCTCTGTCTCCCCCTCTCCTCCCTCTCTCTCTTCTCTCCCTCACCCCCTCCTCCCTCTCTCTCTTCTCTCCCTCTCCCCCTCCTCCCTCTCTCTCTTCTCTCTCTCTTCTCCCTCTCTCTCTTCTCTCCCTCTCCCCCTCCTCCCTCTCTCTCTTCTCTCCCTCACCCCCTCCTCCCTCTCTCTCTTCTCTCCCTCACCCCCTCCTCCCTCTCTCTCTTCTCTCCCTTTCCCCCTCCTCCCGCTCTCTCTTCTCTCCCTCTCCCCCTCCTCCCTCTCTCTCTTCTCTCCCTCACCCCCTCCTCCCTCTCTCTCTTCTCTCCCTCTCCTCCCTCTCTCTCTTCTCTCCCTCTCCCCCTCCTCCCTCTCTCTCTCTTCTCTCCCTCTCCCCCTCCTCCCTCTCTCTCTTCTCTCCCTCACCCCTCCTCCCTCTCTCTTCTCTCCCTCTCCTCCCTCTCTCTCTTCTCTCCCTCTCCCCCTCCTCCCTCTCTCTCTCTTCTCTCCCTCTCCGCCTCCTCCCTCTCTCTCTTCTCTCCCTCACCCCCTCCTCCCTCTCTCTCTTCTCTCCCTCTCCACCTCCTCCCTCTCTCTCTTCTCTCCCTCTCCTCCCTCTCTCTCTTCTCTCCCTCTCCCTCTCCCCCTCCTCCCTCTCTCACTTCTCTCCCTCACCCCCCCTCCCTCTCTCTCTTCTCTCCCTCACCCCTTCCTCCCTCTCTCTCTTCTCTCCCTCTCTTCCCTCTCTCTCTTCTCTCCCTCTCCCCCTCCTCCCTCTCTCTCTTCTCTCCCTCTCCCCCTCCTCCCTCTCGCTCTTCTCTAGGGGGTGCGCAGGGGGAGGGGGTGAGAGCGGTGGATGTGCTGACAGTTCTGAGGGAAAAAGTGGCCTTTGTTTCAGGTGAGTTGAGTACGGCCCTGTCCCATTTTGTTCCCTAGTCTCTTTTCCAAGCTCCCTCTATCCCCTTGCTCCATTTCGTTCCCTTGTTACGTTCCCTTGTCCCTTCACCTAACTCCTTACCCTTGTCCGACCAAGCCCCTCCCCTAGGCTGACACGGTATATGTCCTAGTTGAGTGTCTTGGTTCAACACCTCTCTGGTAAGGATGTGTTATGTTGCTTTTTGATGATGTCACTGTCCCAGGGGGGAGGGACAAGAGAGGCGGGCCCATCCTTACCTTCCCAGCGCGGACCAATCATGACCGAGTGAAACAGGAGGATCTAAGCAGACTGGTCACCTATCTGTCCACCATACCCAGGTAACATTCCTTCTATCACTTTATCTCTCTATGTGTCCACCATACCCAGGTAACACTCCTTCTATCACTTTATCTCTCTATCTGTCCATCATACCCAGGTAACACTCCTTCTATCACTTTATCTCTCTGTGTCCATCATACCCAGGTAACATTCCTTCTATCACTTTATCTCTCTATCTGTCCACCATACCCAGGTAACACTCCTTCTATCACTTTATCTCTCTATCTGTCCACCATACCCAGGTAACACTCCTTCTATCACTTTATCTTTCTATCTGTCCATCATACCCAGGTAACACTCCTTCTATCACTTTATCTCTCTATATGTCCATCATACCCAGGTAACACTCCTTCTATCACTTTATCTCTCTATCTGTCCACCATACCCAGGTAACACTCCTTCTATCACTTTATCTCTCTATCTGTCCATCATACCCAGGTAACACTCCTTCTATCACTTTATCTCTCTATCTGTCCACCATACCCAGGTAACACTCCTTCTATCACTTTATCTCTCTATCTGTCCATCATACCCAGGTAACACTCCTTCTATCACTTTATCTCTCTATCTGTCCACCATACCCAGGTAACACTCCTTCTATCACTTTATCTCTCTATGTGTCCATCATACCCAGGTAACACTCCTTCTATCACTTTATCTCTCTATGTGTCCATCATACCCAGGTAACACTCCTTCTATCACTTTATCTCTCTATCTGTCCATCATACCCAGGTAACACTCCTTCTATCACTTTATCTCTCTATCTGTCCATCATACCCAGGTAACACTATCACTCAGTTATTCTACCTCTCCATCTCTATAACTCTATACCATCATCCCTGTATCACACTGTCAGTGTATTATCTCTATAGCATCATCCCTGTATCACACTGTCAGTGTATTATCTCTATACCATCATCCCTGTATCACACTGTCAGTGTATTATCTCTATAGCATCATCTCTGTGTCACACTGTCAGTGTATTATCTCTATAGCATCATCCCTGTATCACACTGTCAGTGTATTATCTCTATACCATCATCCCTGTATCACACTGTCAGTGTATTATCTCTATAGCATCATCCCTGTATCACACTGTCAGTGTATTATCTCTATAGCATCATCTCTGTGTCACACTGTCAGTGTATTATCTCTATAGCATCATCCCTGTATCACACTGTCAGTGTATTATCTCTATAGCATCATCCCTGTATCACACTGTCAGTGTATTATCTCTATAGCATCATCCCTGTATCACACTGTCAGTGTATTATCTCTATAGCATCATCCCTGTATCACACTGTCAGTGTATTATCTCTATAGCATCATCCCTGTATCACACCATTAGTGTATTATCTCTATAGCATCATCCCTGTATCACACTGTCAGTGTATTATCTCTATAGCATCATCCCTGTATCACACTGTCAGTGTATTATCTCTATAGCATCATCCCTGTATCACACTGTCAGTGTATTATCTCTATAGCATCATCCCTGTATCACACTGTCAGTGTATTATCTCTATAGCATCATCCCTGTATCACACCATTAGTGTATTATCTCTATAGCATCATCCCTGTATCACACTGTCAGTGTATTATCTCTATAGCATCATCCCTGTATCACACTGTCAGTGTATTATCTCTATAGCATCATCCCTGTATCACACTGTCAGTGTATTATCTCTATAGCATCATCCCTGTATCACACTGTCAGTGTATTATCTCTATAGCATCATCTCTGTATCACACCGTCAGTGTATTATCTCTATACCATCATCCCTGTATCACACCATCAGTGTATTATCTCTATAGCATCATCTCTGTATCACACCGTCAGTGTATTATCTCTATAGCATCATCCCTGTATCACACTGTCAGTGTATTATCTCTATAGCATCATCCCTGTATCACACTGTCAGTGTATTATCTCTATAGCATCATCCCTGTATCACACTGTCAGTGTATTATCTCTATAGCATCATCCCTGTATCACACTGCCAGTGTATTATCTCTATAGCATCATCCCTGTATCACACTGTCAGTGTATTATCTCTATAGCATCATCCCTGTATCACACTGTCAGTGTATTATCTCTATAGCATCATCCCTGTATCACACTGTCAGTGTATTATCTCTATAGCATCATCCCTGTATCACACTGTCAGTGTATTATCTCTATAGCATCATCCCTGTATCACACTGCCAGTGTATTATCTCTATAGCATCATCCCTGTATCACACTGTCAGTGTATTATCTCTATAGCATCATCCCTGTATCACACCATCAGTGTATTATCTCTATAGCATCATCCCTGTATCACACTGTCAGTGTATGATCTCTATAGCATCATCCCTGTATCACACCGTCAGTGTATTATCTCTATAGCATCATCCCTGTATCACACCATCAGTGTATTATCTCTATAGCATCATCCCTGTATCACACCATCAGTGTATTATCTCTATAGCATCATCCCTGTATCACACTGTCAGTGTATTATATCTATACCATCATCCCTGTATCACACTGTCAGTGTATTATCTCTATAGCATCATCCCTGTATCACACTGTCAGTGTATTATCTCTATACCATCATCCCTGTATCACACCGTCAGTGTATTATCTCTATAGCATCATCTCTGTATCACACTGTCAGTGTATTATCTCTATAGCATCATCCCTGTATCACACCATCAGTGTATTATCTCTATAGCATCATCCCTGTATCACTCTGTCAGTGTATGATCTCTATAGCATCATCCCTGTATCACACCGTCAGTGTATTATCTCTATAGCATCATCCCTGTATCACACCATCAGTGTATTATCTCTATAGCATCGCTCTTCCTGACCCCCTCCATCTCCTCTCCCATCCTCTCTCTTCTCAGTGATGACGTGCGTGCCAGGGGCTTCACGGTGGTCGTAGACATGCGTGGTTCTAAGTGGGAGAGCGTCAAGCCGTTGCTACGGACACTCCAGGAGGGGTTCTCCGCCCACATTCACACGGCCCTCATCATCAAACCAGACACCTTCTGGCAGAAACACAAGACCAACCTGGGCAGCGCCAAACTCACCTTTGAGGTGTGTGTATGTGTGGAGTGCCTCTGTGTATTGTTCCTAACTATAATTTATCCATTTCTCTAATCTCTCTCTCTTTCTGTCTCAATCCTCGTGCCCCACCCCCTCTCTCTTCCCTCTCCCCTTGTCTTTTTCCCCATCTCTCTCCCTCTTTCACCTCTCACTCTCTTTCTCCCTCTCTCTTTCCCCCTCTTTTTCTCTCTCTTTCCTCTCTCCCTCTCTCTTTCCCCCTCTCTTTCTCTCTCTTTCCTCTCTCTCACTCTCTTTCCCCCTCTATCTCTCTCTTTCCCCCTCTCCCTCTCTGTTCCTCTCTCCCTCTCTTTTCCCCTCTCACTCTCTCTTTCCCCCTCTCCCTCTCTCTTTCCCCCTCTCCTCTCTCTTACCCCCTCTCCCTCTCTCTTTCCCCCTCTCCCTCTCTCTGTTCCTCTCTCCCTCTCTCTTTGCCCCTATCTCTTACCCCTCTCTCTCTCTTACCCCTCTCTCTCTCTTTCCCCCTCTCCCTCTCGCTTTCCTTTCTCCCTCTCTTTCCTCTCTCCCTCTCTCTTTCCTCTCTCCTTCTCTCTTTCCCCTCTCCCTCCAGACCAGTCTAGTGTCGGTGGAGGGCCTGTCCAAGCTGGTGGACCCGTCCCAGCTGACCTCTGACCTGTGCGGTTCTTTGGAGTATGACCATGTGGAGTGGACAGAGCTACGGCTGGGCCTGGAAGAGTTCTCAGGGGCTGCTGGGCAACTGCTGGCCCAGCTAGAGCAGCTGGAGGCTGGGCTGACCCGCGTAGGCGAGCCCCAGGGCGTGGATGAGGCCCGCAAGTAAGACAGATGCAGATGTGTATGTGTGTGGCTGGTGCAGTAAGCTATGTTTTTGTGTGTGTGTGTTCAAGCTGTGTGTGTGCGTGTGTGCGTGTGTGTGTGTTTGACCAGGCTGCTAGAGGAGCATGGCCGACTACGTACCACCGTTGCCACGGCTCCCATCGATGCCATCGACCGTGAGGGGCGGAGCTTGCTCCAGCGCATGCGGCTTGGCCCTGCCCACAGCGGTGAAGCGCCTAGCGACGTGCCCAGCAGTAACCAAGGTTACGGAAGCTGGTTGTCGGGCGGGGCTGATTTTCAGAGTGTAGCTCCGAAGGTGGCCGCCCTGCTGGAGAGGCTGCAGACTGCCAGGACACACCTGCAGCAGAGCTGGACTGAACGGAAAGCACACCTAGACCAGACCTTACAGCTGCATCTATACGAACAGGACGCTGCCAAGGTGTGTGTTTATGGGTGGGGAAAGAGTGTGTGTGTGTGTGTGTGTGTGTGTGTGTGTGGGTGTATTTGTGTGTATGTGTGGGAGTCAGAGGGAGAGAGAAGAAGAGACAAAGGTATAAGTCTCCCTGTGGTGGTACAGTTTAGAGCCCGCTGGTAGTGACCATCTGTTGTCTGAATGAACAGCAGTGGTGGAGACAGCAGGTCGATTGGCAGACAACCCTCCCTTTTTCTCCCTCCCCCTCTCTTTCTCTCTCTCTCCCGTTCTCCATTATTCTGTACATGTCTAAATAGATGAAGTGTGTGTGTGTGTGTGTGTGTGTGTGTGTGTGTGTGTGTGTGTGTGCGTGCCTGTGCGTGCGTGCGTGTGGATGTGTAACCCTCTGTGTGTGTGTGTGTGTGTTGTAGATGTCCGAGTGGATAGCCCACAGTAAGGATCTGTTCCTGCAGAGTCAGACAGAGGTTGGCCTCAACCACCAGCATGCCCTGGAACTCCAGACCCAGCACCAGCACTTCACCATCAACTCTATGGTACAGACATTCTGTTACCCTTTATCATCAACTCTATGGTAACGACATTCTGTTACCCTTTATCATCAACTCTATGGTACAGACATTCTGTTACCCTTTATCATCAACTCTATGGTACAGACATTCTGTTACCCTTTATCATCAACTCTATGGTACAGACATTCTGTTACCCTTTATCATCAACTCTATGGTACAGATATTCTGTTACCCTTTATCATCAACTCTATGGTACAGACATTCTGTTACCCTTTATCATCAACTCTATGGTACAGATATTCTGTTACCCTTTATCATCAACTCTATGGTACAGACATTCTGTTACCCTTTATCATCAACTCTATGGTACAGACATTCTGTTACCCTTTATCATCAACTCTATGGTACAGACATTCTGTTACCCTTTATCATCAACTCTATGGTACAGACATTCTGTTACCCTTTACCAGAGGTGGGACCGAGTCATTGTTTTACAAGTCACAATTAAGTCTCAAGTCTTAGCACTCAAGTCCCAAGTCAAGACAGGCAAGTATCAAGTCAAATCTCAAATCCTAAACTTTGAGTTTCGAGTCCTAAACAAGTCATAATGTGTTCTTCAACAAATGTAATACCATTTCATATTTTTAACAAGAGTAATAGTTAGTATATTACATTTACACAAATCATGAATGCTTTTAAAAATAGCTCTATATTTATTACTTTCCAAATAAACGTTATATTTCCATGGAAATACATGGGTAGCCATGAGGAATACCCCCCCCCCCAATAGTGATCGACTATCGAGGATCGCTATGGGTCGCAATCGGGCAATGTAGGCTTGTACACAATCACCCAACCTTAACACACACATACACTGTACACACACACACTCTCTCTCTGTGTAGTTACAGTAGGCTAACGTATGTCAATGGTTTTAGGAACAGCAGTAACATCAGGCAGGCTTTAGGCTACCAACTGCCTGGCCAGACCACGTTCCCGCACTGACTGACTGTGTGGAGGCTCAATGATTTAACATTACATTAGCCTACATGCTACACTAGTAAAGTTATATATAGCTGTCGGCTATATTAGCCACGACAGACCATTCTTTGTGCAGTGTCAAATGTCGAACAAAGTTTTGTTGCCTCCGTCTGTAATTTTCTTCCCGCATGTTTTGCAAGTTGCAATCTGTTTGTTGTTGATACAGCGTCGTCTTTATATCCGAAAATAATACTTTTGGGTATCATCTTTCCAAGGGCTCTGTCTGAGTTCACCCGCCTGAGTTCCTCTGTACTGCCACGCTCAACTGTTTCTCAGCTGGCACAACTTGATTGGCTGCTGTCTGATTCAAACTGTAATCTGTTAAATGAAGAGTTGATGCGCTACAGACTTTTTTAAAAGCATAATGTTTTATATTTGGGCTTGGGATGCTTGGGGAGGCTTGGGGATGCTTGGGGATGCTTGGGGAGGCTTGGGGAAGCTTGGGGAGGGTTGGGGAGGCTTGGGGAGGGTTGGGGAGGATTGGGGAGGCTTGGGGAGGCTTGGGGAGGCTTGGGGAGGGTTGGGGAGGGTTGGGGAGGATTGGGGAGGGTTGGGGATGCTTGCGGAGGTTTGGGGAGGATTGGGGAGGGTTGGGGAGGATTGGGGATGCTTGGGGAGACTTGGGGAGGCTTGGGGATGCTTGGGGAGGGTTGGGGATGCTTGGGGAGGGTTGGGGAGGATTGGGGAGGCTTGGGGAGGGTTGGGGAGGGTATCAAGTCAGGTCAAGTCATAAGGCTCAAGTCCAAGTTAAGTCACGAGTCATTGGTGTTAAAGTCAAAGTCGAGTTGCAAGTCATCATATTTGTGACTCGAGTCCACATCACTGTGAACTCTATGGTACAGACACCCTATCACACATCACTGTGAACTCTATGGTACAGACTCCCTATCACACATCACTGTGAACTCTATGGTACAGACACCCTATCACACATCACTGTGAACTCTATGGTACAGACTCCCTATCACACATCACTGTGAACTCTATGGTACAGACACCCTATCACACATCACTGTGAACTCTATGGTACAGACTCCCTATCACACATCACTGTGAACTCTATGGTACAGACTCCCTATCACACATCACTGTGAACTCTATGGTACAGACACCCTATCACACATCACTGTGAACTCTATGGTACAGACACCCTATCACACATCACTGTGAACTCTATGGTACAGACACCCTATCACACATCACTGTGAACTCTATGGTACAGACTCCCTATCACACATCACTGTGAACTCTATGGTACAGACACCCTATCACACATCACTGTGAACTCTATGGTACAGACACCCTATCACACATCACTGTGAACTCTATGGTACAGACACCCTATCACACATCACTGTGAACTCTATGGTACAGACACCCTATCACACATCACTGTGAACTCTATGGTACAGACTCCCTATCACACATCACTGTGAACTCTATGGTACAGACACCCTATCACACATCACTGTGAACTCTATGGTACAGACACCCTATCACACATCACTGTGAACTCTATGGTACAGACTCCCTATCACACATCACTGTGAACTCTATGGTACAGACACCCTATCACACATCACTGTGAACTCTATGGTACAGACACCCTATCACACATCACTGTGAACTCTATGGTACAGACACCCTATCACACATCACTGTGAACTCTATGGTACAGACTCCCTATCACACATCACTGTGAACTCTATGGTACAGACACCCTATCACACATCACTGTGAACTCTATGGTACAGACTCCCTATCACACATCACTGTGAACTCTATGGTACAGACACCCTATCACACATCACTGTGAACTCTATGGTACAGACACCCTATCACACATCACTGTGAACTCTATGGTACGAACACTTTATTCATCTTATCCTTGAACTCTACAGTCCAGACATTCTATTAATTACATGACATTTTGAACTCTACAGTCCAGACATTCTATTAATTACATGACATTTTGAACTCTACAGTCCAGACATTCTATTAATTACATGACATTTTGAACTCTACAGTCCAGACATTCTATTAATTACATGACATTTTGAACTCTACAGTCCAGACATTCTATTAATTACATGACATTTTGAACTCTACAGTCCAGACATTCTATTAATTACATGACATTTTGAACTCTACAGTCCAGACATTCTATTAATTACATGACATTTTGAACTCTACAGTCCAGACATTCTATTAATTACATGACATTTTGAACTCTACAGTCCAGACATTCTATTAATTACATGACATTTTGAACTCTACAGTCCAGACATTCTATTAATTACTTGACACCTTGAACTCTACAGTCCAGACATTCTATTAATTACATGACATTTTGAACTCTACAGTCCAGACATTCTATTAATTACATGACATTTTGAACTCTACAGTCCAGACATTCTATTAATTACTTGACACCTTGAACTCTACAGTCCAGACATTCTATTAATTACATGACATTTTGAACTCTACAGTCCAGACATTCTATTAATTACATGACATTTTGAACTCTACAGTCCAGACATTCTATTAATTACTTGACACCTTGAACTCTACAGTCCAGACATTCTATTAATTACATGACATTTTGAACTCTACAGTCCAGACATTCTATTAATTACATGACATTTTGAACTCTACAGTCCAGACATTCTATTAATTACATGACATTTTGAACTCTACAGTCCAGACATTCTATTAATTACATGACATTTTGAACTCTACAGTCCAGACATTCTATTAATTACATGACATTTTGAACTCTACAGTCCAGACATTCTATTAATTACATGACATTTTGAACTCTACAGTCCAGACATTCTATTAATTACATGACATTTTGAACTCTACAGTCCAGACATTCTATTAATTACATGACATTTTGAACTCTACAGTCCAGACATTCTATTAATTACATGACATTTTGAACTCTACAGTCCAGACATTCTATTAATTACATGACATTTTGAACTCTACAGTCCAGACATTCTATTAATTACATGACATTTTGAACTCTACAGTCCAGACATTCTATTAATTACATGACATTTTGAACTCTACAGTCCAGACATTCTATTAATTACATGACATTTTGAACTCTACAGTCCAGACATTCTATTAATTACATGACATTTTGAACTCTACAGTCCAGACATTCTATTAATTACATGACATTTTGAACTCTACAGTCCAGACATTCTATTAATTACATGACATTTTGAACTCTACAGTCCAGACATTCTATTAATTACATGACATTTTGAACTCTACAGTCCAGACATTCTATTAATTACTTGACACCTTGAACTCTACAGTACAGACATTCTATTAATTACATGACATTTTGAACTCTACAGTCCAGACATTCTATTAATTACTTGACACCTTGAACTCTACAGTCCAGACATTCTATTAATTACTTGACACCTTGAACTCTACAGTCCAGACATTCTATTAATTACATGACACCTTGAACTCTACAGTACAGACATTCTATTAATTACATGACACCTTGAACTCTACAGTACAGACATTCTATTAATTACATGACATTTTGAACTCTACAGTACAGACATTCTATTAATTACATGACACCTTGAACTCTACAGTCCAGACATTCTATTACACGTGACCTTTAACTCTATGGTGCTATTAAACATGAGTTGTGAACTCTAATGTATGGTACCGTCACTTGATGAACACTGATCTTTAACTCCTAACCTCTGACCCCTCCTTAGAACGGGAGTGTGAACGTGGACGGGGTGGTCTCCGTGGCGATGCAGCTGTGTGAGGGCTGTCACTACGGAGCGGAGCGGATCGCGTGTGTCTCGTCACGGCTACAGGAGGACTGGAAAGGGCTGACGTCAGTGCTGGAGGAACGCAGCAACACGCTGGTCATGTCCACCGACTTCCACCAGGGGGCAGAACAGGTGTGTCTGGGTGTTTCCTTCTCATGGACATCACTAAGAGCTTTGTGATTTATTTTCTGTGAATGAAAAAGGCAAATGCATTTTATTAACATTAAAGGTAGACTCAGCGATATGACGGAGATGCTGAAAGATAACAGCAGTGGGTCGATTTCAGCAACAACTAAGAGTGTTGAAGTGCGTGGCTCAACTTCAACTTATTTGTTCCCATGGCTACCATGCTGTAGCAGTGTGTGAACCCGTGCCGTGTGCAGATACTGTGTGTGACTGTGTGAGAGCCAAGTCTGGCATCTCACTCAGCTCCATCTGCGGTGCTGCTGGTGGCAACGTCATTTCCCCCAGGCTACCTTTAAAGAGAACTCCGTGTGTAATGAGTTTGACAGAAAATACAACTGTGTTTACAACTTGTTTGTTTTTGTGAATGTTGGCGTGTGTGTGTGTATTTTAACGTGTGTGTGTATATAATGTGTGTGTGTATATAACGTGTGTGTGTATATAACGTGTGTGTATATATAATGTGTTTGTGTATATAACATGTGTGTGTATATATAATGTGTTTGTGTATATATAATGTGTGTGTGTGTATATAACGTGTGTGTGTATATAATGTGTGTGTGTATATAACGTGTGTGTGTATATAATGTGTGTGTGTATATAACATGTGTGTGTATATATAATGTGTTTGTGTATATAATGTGTGTGTGTATATAACGTGTGTGTGTATATAATGTGTATGTGTATATAACATGTGTGTGTATATATAATGTGTTTGTGTATATAACATGTGTGTGTATATATAATGTGTGTGTATATAATGTGTGTGTGTATATAACATGTGTGTGTATATATAACGGGTGTGTGTGTATAATGTATGTGTGTGTATATATAATGTGTGTGTGTATATAACGTGTGTGTGTATATAATGTGTGTGTATATAACATGTGTGTGTATATATAATGTGTGTGTGTATATATAATGTGTGTGTGTATATATAATGTGTGTGTGTATATAACGTGTGTGTGTATATAATGTGTGTGTATATAACATGTGTGTGTATATATAATGTGTGTGTGTGTATATATAATGTGTGTGTGTGTGTATATAATGTGTGTGTGTATATATAATGTGTGTGTGTGTGTATATAATGTGTGTGTGTATATAACATGTGTGTGTATATATAATGTGTGTGTGTGTATATATAATGTGTGTGTGTATATATAATGTGTGTGTGTATATATAATGTGTGTGTGTGTGTATATATGTGTGTGTGTATATAACATGTGTGTGTATATATAATGTGTTTGTGTGTATGTGTGTGTGTGTATATAACGTGTGTGTGTATATAATGTGTGTGTGTATATAACGTGTGTGTATATATAATGTGTTTGTGTATATAACATGTGTGTGTATATATAATGTGGTTGTGTATATATAATGTGTGTGTGTGTATATAACGTGTGTGTGTATATAATGTGTGTGTGTATATAACGTGTGTGTGTATATAATGTGTGTGTGTATATAACATGTGTGTGTATAT
>NC_048571.1:6476052-6491052 GCF_013265735.2 Oncorhynchus mykiss | reverse complement strand
ACACACACATATATGTATATAACGTTTATATGTAATGTTTATCTATATGTGTGTGTGTGTGTTCCCAGGTGCTGGGCTGGATCAGTGAAGGAGAGGTGATGTTGTCTTCCTGTATGGTGAACTCCAGCTCTCTGTCCGAGGCTGAACAGCTACAGAGAGAACATGAGCGCCTCCAACAGGCCATAGAGGTAACTACACCCACTGCAAACCAGTCACTGTAATGCAAACAAACTCTATTGACATAAAGCAATGTTGTCAAATCAGTTTTTATAAGTGTTCCTCTCTCTCTTTGTATCCCCCCCTCGCCCCCATTTGGTCCCTCTCTACCCTTTCCCCCTCCCCTTCTCCTCCCCCCAGTCTCTGCTTCATGCTGACTCTCTCCAGAGGACCCACCAGGTGGCGCTGGCGCTGCAGCAGCGGGCAGAGCTGCTGGTGAGGGCGGGCCACTACGACCCAGAGGCAGTGAGGGCGTGTGCCCAGACGGTGGCGCTACACTGGCAGACCCTGATGCTGCGAATGGAGGACCGCCTCAAACTGGTCAACGCCTCCGCAGCCTTCTACCGGACCTCACAACAGGTGAGTCAGAGTCACTATCTCCTTATCAACCTCAACCCTAACCCTTGTGTCCACACCCACGTTCAACCCTAACCCTTGTGTCCACACCCACGTTCAACCCTAACCCTCGTGTCCACACCCACGTTCAACCCTAACCCTCGTGTCCACACCCACGTTCAACCCTAACCACAAACCTAATCCCCACACCTCTTGTAGCCTCAGCCCAGGATTTAATAACCAGCTGTAATAGCAGGCTATAATAACTTGCTGTAATAGCAGGCTATAATAACCTGCTGTAATAGCAGGCTATAATAACCTGCTGTAATAGCAGGCTATATAATAACCTGCTGTAATAACATGCTATAATAACCAGCTGTAATAGCAGGCTATAATAACCAGCTGTAATAGCAGGCTATAATAACCTGCTGTAATAGCAGACTATAATAACCAGCTGTAATAACAGGCTATAATAACCAGCTGTAATAGCAGACTATAATAACCAGTTGTAATAGCAGGCTAAAAATAAACAGTTATAATAGCAGACTATAATAACCAACTGTAATAGCAGGCTATAATAACCAGCTGTAATAGCAGGCTATAATAACCAGCTGTAATAGCAGGCTATAATAACCGGCTGTAATAACAGGCTATAATAACCAGCTGTAATAACATGCTATAATAACCAGCTGTAATAGCAGGCTATAATAACCAGCTGTAATAACATGCTATAATAACCAGCTGTAATAGCAGGCTATAATAACCAGCTGTAATAGCAGGCTATAATAACCGGCTGTAATAGCAGGCTATAATAACCAGCTGTAATAACATGCTATAATAACCAGCTGTAATAGCAGGCTATAATAACCAGCTGTAATAACATGCTATAATAACCAGCTGTAATAGCAGGCTATAATAACCAGCTGTAATAACATGCTATAATAACCAGCTGTAATAGCAGGCTATAATAACCAGCTGTAATAACATGCTATAATAACTAGCTGTAATAGCAGGCTACCAGCTGTAATAACAGGCTATAATAACCAGCTGTAATAACAGGCTATAATAACCAGCTGTAATATCAGGATTTAATAACCGGCTGTAATAACAGGCTATAATCCCCAGCTGTAATAGCAGGCTATAATAACCAGCTGTAATAACAGGCTATAATAACCAGCTGTAATAGCATGATTTATAACCAGCTGTAATAACAGGCTATAATAACCAGCTGTAATAACAGGCTATAATAACCAGCTGTAATAGCAGACTATAATAACCAGCTGTAATAGCAGGCTATAATAACCAGCTGTAATAACAGGCTATAATAACCAGCTGTAATAACAGGCTATAATAACCAGCTGTAATATCAGGATTTAATAACCAGCTGTAATAGCAGGCTATAATAACCAGCTGTAATATCAGGATTTAATAACCAGCTGTAATAGCAGGCTATAATAACCTGCTGTAATATCAGGATTTAATAACCAGCTGTAATAGCAGTGGCTGGAGATCCAGCACCATTCAATCGGTCAGAGACATCATTGGAATTCAGAGGTTCAGCACCACATGGCAGTGGACAGCGACCATGTGTATATACTCAGGCATACTGTATGCTTGTTTCCCCCCAGGTATGTGGTGTGTTGGAGAGCCTGGAACAGGAGTATCGTAGGGACGAAGACTGGTGTGGTGGCGGAGAGAGGCAGGGGAGCAGGGGCCAGCCGGAGCACCTCATTCCCCTCATCAACAAACACATGGAACAAAAAGAAGCCTTCCTCAAGGTACAGAGAGAGAGAGAAAGAGAGCGAGAGAGAGAGGACAGAAAGCGAGAGGAAAGAAAGACAGAGAGAGGACAGAAAGACGAAGCGAGGACAGAAAGGCAGAGATATGACAGAAAGATGGATAGAGGACAGAAAGATGGATAGAGGACAGAAAGATGGATAGAGGACAGAAAGACGGATAGAGGACAGAAAGACGGATTGAGGACAGAAAGACGGATCGAGGACAGAAAGATGGATAGAGGACAGAAAGATGGATAGAGGACAGAAAGACGGATAGAGGACAGAAAGATGGATAGAGGACAGAAAGACGGATCGAGGACAGAAAGACGGATAGAGGACAGAAAGATGGATAGAGGACAGAAAGACGGATGGATGATGGTAAAGAGACAGTTTTTAGCTACAGTCTCTGTTGGTATGTTTTAACCCCTTGTTTCCTGCAGGCATGCACCCTGGCCAGACGCAACGCAGAGGTCTTCCTCAAGTACATCCACCGCAACAGCGTTACTATGGCAACCATCTCCGGGCACAGTGCAGGCGCAGAGGTCACTGGTCACTCCCGTGTGCCTGAGCAGCAGGTCAAAGGTGAGCCAACACACAGTTACATTACACATGAACACATATACACACACACACACACACACACACACACACACACACACACACACACACATGCAAACACACACACACACACACACAGAGAGACAGAAGAGCATCCGTATGCATGATGATGATATTTCTGCCACTGTGTTTATACCTGGCAGTTTAAATGTGTGTTCCTCTTATAGGTATCCTCAGTGAGCTCCTGCAGAGGGAGAACAGGGTTCTACATTTCTGGACTCTGAAGAAGCGTCGTCTGGACCAGTGTCAACAGTACCTGCTGTTCCAGAGCCACACCCAACAGGTGAGTTTGCCACGCCTCCTTTAGATGAGTCCACACCCAACAGGTGAGTTTGCCACACCTCCTTTAGATGAGTCCACACCCAGTTTGGGAAACCTGAGTTTGAGATGTAGAATTATGACAGAACCATGTTGGCACCCAGACAATTACATTACCATGAAAATGGTTTGTCCTCCTCTCTCTCTCTGACTCTCTGTCTCTGTTTCTCTCCCTCTCTCCCTCTCTTTCTCTCCCTCTCTCCCTCTCTCTCTCTCCCTCTCTCTCTATCTCTCTCTCTGTCTCTCTGTCTCTCTCTCTCTCTCTCTCTCTGTCTCTGTGTCTCTTTTTCTCTGTCTCTCTCTCTCTCTCTCTGTCTTTGTCTCTCTCCCTCTTTCTCTCTCTCTCTCTCTCTCTCTCTCTCTCTCTCTCTCTTTCTCTCCCTCTCTTTCTCTCACTCTCTTTCTCTCCCTCTCTCTCTCTCTCTCTCTCTCTCTCTCTCCCTCCCTCTCTCTCTCTCTCTCTCTCTCTCTCTCTCTCTCTCTCTCTCTCTCTCTCTTTCTCTCTCTCTCTCTCTCTCTCTCTCTCTCTCTCTCTCTAGGCGTTGGATTGGCTGCAACAGAGTGGTGAGCACTACCTGTCCACTCTCACATCGCCAGGGGCAACCAGTGCAGAGACCCAGGACCTGCTGGCTCAACACAGGGAATTCTGTATTTCGGCTAAGGTGAACACACACACACACACACACACACACACACACACACACACACACACCACACACACACAGACCCACTCACATACACAAATGCTTACTCACACACTACAAAGGTGATGTGTATATCAGAACAGTTCCCACAATCCATTTCTCCCCTCTACCTCCTCCCAGCACACTCAGGAGAAGGTGCACCTGCTGATTCAGCTGGCAGAGAGCATGCTGGGTAAGGGCCACTCCCACAGGGTGGAGCTACGGAGGTGTGTGTCGACGGTGGACAAGCGCTACCGAGAGTTCTCCATGCGCATGGGCCAGTACCGGAACACACTGGAGACGGCACTGGGAGGCTGCACTCAGGTGTGTGTGAGGGTTGGAGTGTGTGTTTCTTGATGACTAGTTGCTTTCCATGTGTGTGAGGGTGACTGAATGTGTTTGGCTGGTGGGTGTATGTGTGTGTGAGGGTGACTGAATGTGTTCGGCTGGTGGGTGTATGTGTGTGTGAGGGTGACTGAATGTGTTTGGCTGGTGGGTGTATTGTGTGTGAGGGTGACTGAATGTGTTCGGCTGGTGGGTGTATGTGTGTGTGAGGGTGACTGAATGTGTTCGGCTGGTGGGTGTATTGTGTGTGTGAGGGTGACTGAATGTGTTTGGCTGGTGGGTGTATTGTGTGTGTGAGGGTGACTGAATGTGTTTGGCTGGTGGGTGTATGTGTGTGTGTGTATCAGATTCCAGGTCAATCAGAGATAGATTGATTTATGCATGGGCTTTTTGCCATGTCTGTTTCCTTCATGTCAATGAAGTTCTCTGAGTGGTATTGAATTGTCTCTGTGTACGGTGTCCCCTGTAGGACAATAAGGACCTGGAGCTGGAGCTCATCCCCAACAGCCTCTCTGACTCTGACCCCGAAGTGAACCTGAACGACCCTAACCACGAGGTCAGCGACGAGAAGAGGAGGACGGCCAGGAAGAAAGAGTGAGTCCAACAGAGAAAGAGAGAGAATGAGAGAGAGGGGGAAACGGAGAGAGGGTACGTGTGTGTGTGTGTGTGTGTGTGTGTGTGTGTGTGTGTGTATGTGTGTGTGTGTGTGTGTGTGTGTGTGTGTGTGTGTGAGAGAGAGAGAAGAGGGAGAGACAGAGAGATAGTGGGATAATTGTATTTATTGAAAAAGAAGCCAGTTTCTTGGTACTCCTACAGGTATATCATGTCAGAGCTTCTCCAGACGGAGAGGGTGTATGTGAAGGATCTGCAGGAGTGTATTGATACCTACCTGTGGGAGATGACCAGTGGCTCTGAAGAGATCCCCACCAGGATCGCCAACAAGGATGACGTTGTCTTTGGGAACATCCAGGACATTTATGAGTTCCATAACAGGTGTGTATATCACAGTCTGTATAACACAAGCTGTGTGTAATGTATGGTGTTTAGCACATATCATTAAATAGAACACAAATGGAATTTATCCCGAGCCAATATGGCCGCCATTATCCCATTCTAGAGTTCTGCAGGTCTATGACATTATACTGTATGTCTCTATGGTATAGCACAGAGGTATTAAAATATTACCTTACCAGGTCCTGACTCCTGCTGCTTTTCTGTTCTACCTGATAATTAATTGCACCCTCATGGTGTCTCAGGTCTGAATCAGTCACTGCTTAGAGGGGAAGAATTAAAAAAGCAATGGAACTGGCTTCAAGGTCCATGTTTGTGTTTGAGGGGTGTAGGCACAGCATAACAGATGTGTGTATAGTGTATAATGATGGTTTGTGTTTTGTTGCAGTATTTTCCTGAAGGAGCTGGAGAACTACGAACAGCTACCTGAGGATGTGGGTCACTGCTTCGTCACCTGGGTAACCACCAAGACATTATGTCTGATAGAGAGAGAGAGAGAGAGAGGACACATTGGAAAGAATTAACAAAAGAACAGAGCAAACTAGAATGCTATTTGGCCCTGAACAGAAAGTACACAGTGGCAGAATACCTGACCACTGTGACTGACCCAAACTTAAGGAAAGCTTTGATTATGTACAGACTCAGTGAGCATAGCCTTGCTATTGAGAAAGGCCGCCGTAGGCAGACATGGCTCTCAAGAGAAGACAGGCTATGTGCACACTGCCCACAAAATGAGGTGGAAACTGAGCTGCACTTCCAAACCTCCTGCCCAGTGTATGACCATATTAGAGACACATATTTCCCTCAGATTACACAGATCAACAAAGAATTCGAAAACAAACCCAATTTTGATAAACTCCCATATCTACTGGGTGAAATTCCACAGTGTGCCATCACAGCAGCAAGACGTGTGACCTGTTGCCACAAGATAAGGTCAAGCAGTGAAGAACAAACACCATTTTAAATACAACCCATATTTATGCTTATTTATTTTCCCTTGTGTACTTTAACCATTTGTACATTGTTACAATACTGTATATATATATATATAATATGACATTTGTAATGTCGTTATTGTTTTGAAACTTCTGTATGGGTAATGTTTACTGTTAATTTTTATTGTCTATTTCACTTTTGTATATTATCTACCTCACTTGCTTTGGCAATGTTAACATATGTTTCCCATGCCAATAAAGCCCCTTGAATTGAATTGAGAGAGAGAGGGAGAGAGAGAGAGAGAGTGTGTTTGTGTTCCAATGAATCACAGTACTGCGGGAGTGTTGTCTGAACCTCAACTTTTCTCTCTCTCTCTCCCTCTCTCTCTCTCTCTCTCTCTCTCTCCCTCTCTCTCTCTCTCTCTCTCTCTCTCTCTCTCTCTCTCTCTCTCAGGCAGATAAGTTCCACATGTATGTGACGTATTGTAGAAATAAACCAGACTCCAGCCTTCTGATCCAGCAACATGGGGCAGGCTTCTTTCAGGTGACACTCTCCATTTCCCTTCTTCTTTCTTTTTCTCTCTCTCTTTCTCTCACTCTCTTTTCCACATCTGAGCATAATACAGTTAGTCTGTAGATGGCGATCACTGTTCAGTGTAGCGTCTCTGCAGCCCTGATTTTACGCTGTGTGTGTATGTGTGTAGGAGGTCCAAAGGAGACATGGTCTTGCTAACTCCATCTCCTCAGCGCTCATCAAGCCAGTTCAGCGCATCACCAAGTACCAGCTCCTTCTCAAGGTACAGAACATGAGAAATACTGATGTGTGTTGGTTTAACAAGACACTATTCTTATGCTCTCTGTCTCGCTGTCTCTCTGTCTCGCTGTCTCTCTGTCTCACTGTCTCGCTGTCTGTCTGTCTGTCTGTCCAGGAGTTGTTGGCGTGTTGTGAGGAGGGAAAAGGCGAGATCAAGGAGGGTCTGGATGTCATGCTGAGTGTTCCAAAGCGAGCCAACGATGCCATGCATGTTAGCATGCTAGAGGGTGAGCTGATGTCACATCCTGCTATATGATGTCACTTTCTGCTGTATGATGTACCATCCTGCTGTATGATGTACCATCCTGCTGTATGATGTAACATCCTGCTGTAAGATGTGACATGACTTCCTGCTGTATTCCTATCCCAGGTCTGGAGGAGGGCTTGGAGGTGCAGGGAGAGCTGCTCCTGCAGGATACCTTTCAGGTGTGGGATCCTAAATCCCTTATCAGGAAAGGCCGGGAACGCCACCTGTTCCTGTTCGAGCTCTCGCTGGTCTTCAGTAAAGAGATAAAGGACTCCTCCGGACGTATCAAGTACCTCTACAAGAGCAGGCTGAGGGTACTATACTATACTATACTATACTATACTATACTATACTATACTATACTATACTATACTATAGCATACCATACCATATCATACAATACTATACTATACTATACTATACTATACTATACTATACTATACTATAGCATACCATACCATATCATACAATACTATACTATACTATACTATAGCATACCATACCATATCATACTATACCATACCATACTATACAATACTATACCGTACTATAGCATACTATACTATACCATATCATACTATACCATACCATATCATACTATACCATATCATACTATACCATACTATACTATACCATATCATACTATACCATACTATACTATACTATACCATATCATACTATACCATACTGTACTATACTAAAGCATACCATACTATACAATACTATACCGTACTATAGCATACTATACTATACCATATCATACTATACCATATCATACTATACCATACTATATCATACCATATCATACTATACTATACCATATCATACTATACCATACCATATCATACTATACCATATCATACTATACTATACTAAAGCATACCATACTATACAATACTATACCGTACTATAGCATACTATACCATATCATACTATACCATATCATACTATACCATACCATATCATACTATACTATACCATACCATGTCATACTATACCGTACTATAGCATACTATACCATATCATACTATACCATATCATACTATACCATACTATACTATACTATAGCATACCATACCATAATATAATATACTATACAAATATCATACCATACTATACTAATACCATACTATACCATACTATACTATACCATACCATAAAATACCATACAATACTAAACCAATACCATACTATACTGTACTATACTGCACCGTACCATACTATACCATACTGTAACATACTGCACCATACTACACCGTACCATGCTGTACCATACTGCACCATACCATACTGTACTCCCATCTAAACTATACACATAGTAAAACACCTATACAATATTACTCTACCACACCAAGTACCTCTACAAGAGCAGGCTGAGGGTACTGTACTATACCATTCTATACTATACCATACCATACTATACTATGTCATGCTATACCATACTATACCATACCATACTATACAATACTATACTATGCCATACTATACCATACTATACAATACTATACCATATCATACTATACCATACTATACTATACTATACTATAGCATACCATACCATACTATAATATACTATACAAATATCATACCATACTATACTAATACCATACTATACCAAACTATACTATACCATACCATAAAATACCATGCCATACCATACAATACTAAACTAATACAATACTAAACTAATACCATACTATACCATACCATACTATACCATACCATACTATATCATTCTATACTATACCATACCATACTATACAATACTATACTATAGCATGCAATACCATACTATACTATGCCATGCTATACCATACTACACCATACCATACCATACTATACCATACCATGCTATACCATATTATACAATACTATACCATACCATACTATACCATAAACATAGTAATACACATATAAAATATTAGTCTACCACACCAGGTACCTCTGCAATAGCAGCCTGAGGGTATGGCTACAACACGTATATACTTTCATGCATTCTACATCCCATATACCCCACCTCGTTTCCCAAAGGAAACATTAACTGCCTTGTGTCCTCTTCCAGACGTCAGAGTTGGGGGTGACAGAGCATATTGAGGGGGACCCCTGTAAGTTTGCTCTGTGGGTGGGCCGTACCCCCACCTCGGACAACAAGACCGTCCTCAAGGTAACAGCCAAATATATTCTCAAGTGCACTCTCCTACTGCCTGTCATCTCTGGTGAACCTTTTCATGTGCACTCTCCAACTGCATATCAGTGCTAGAGGCATCACTACAGACTCGGGTTTGATTTCAGGCTGTATCACAACCGGCCGTGATTGGGAGTCCCATAGGGTGGCGCACAATTGGCATTGCGAAGCCCGGGTTAGGGCTTGGCCGGGGTAGGCTGTCATTGTAGATAATACATTGTTCTTAACTGACTTGCCTAGTTAAATAAAGGTTCAATAAACAATTAAAACATCTCTGGTGAACCTTTTTACGTGCACTCTGAACCTTTTTACGTGCACTCTGAACCTTTTCATGTGCACTCTGAACCTTTTCATGTGCACTCTGAACCTTTTCATGTGCACTCTCCTCTGATGTGGCTTCTGTTGTGCTTTCCTATATTTACTTTACTATCTGTTTGTCTCGTTTTATCACTATCTCCTGCCCTCCCCCTTCTCCCCCTTCTCTCTCTCCCTCTCTCACTCCCCTCCCGTGCTCTATCTCTCTCTCTATCACCCTCCCTCCCTCCCTCTCTCTCTCCCCCTCCCTCCCTCCCTCCCTCCCTCCCTCCATCCCATCCATCCCTCCCCAGGCCTCATCTCTGGAGCTGAAGCAGGAGTGGGTACGTAGCGTGCGTCAGGTGATCCAGGAGAGACGTGGCCATCTGAGAGGAGCGCTGAGGGAGCCCATCCCCCTCCCCAAGACCCCCGCCCCCACCCTGGTCCGCACGCGCAGCATCAACAGGAGGTTTGTACATACGTGCACACACACAGCCCACTTCCTCTCTTGTCTCTTGTACTGCTAAGGTGGTTGTACAGTTTGTATTACTTGCATGACAGAGCTGTGGGTTTGAGTGTTTTTATTATAGAATTAGGAATTATAATACCAGAATGGTCAGGAACATTCTTATGTTGGGATAAATGTCAGACATTTTGGTCAGGGAGTTGGTCAAACATGGTTTGTGCTGTGATAAGATATTGTGTTAAATAATACATTTTAATCATTTATCTGCACTGTTTGTTAGCTAGATAGCCAGCCAGTTTTAGAGGAATGATTCCATGAATGTTTCAAATTAAATGCCAATATGCCAACATTCCATTCAAACAACGCAGTCAATCCACAGCCACACTGGCTGCATCAGTTGATGATTCTGTTGATGATGTTTACAAGTGTAAATACAACATGTTCTGATATTGTATCATATAATAGCACTCTCAGCTTTCCAGGAAAGGAAACATTTAGACATTTATGGTCTGTTTACATATATTTTATTTATAATTATATAACAATATTTTAGGTTGACAATAATTCTATTACACAATTTGTGATATATCACATGCCTTACTTTTATTCTCCTTCATCAGTAAAATCAGGATTATGTCTCTACTGCCATTCATTCACATTAGACTGGGTGGGATTTCTCCCTGTCCAATATGGCTGCCATTCATTCACATTAGACTGGGTTGGATTTCTCCCTGTCCAATATGGCTGCCATTCATTCACATTAGACTGGGTTGGATTTCTCCCTGTCCAATATGGCTGCCATTCATTCACATTAGACTGGGTGGGATTTCTCCCTGTCCAATATGGCTGCCATTCATTCACATTAGACTGGGTTGGATTTCTCCCTGTCCAATATGGCTGCCATTCATTCACATTAGACTGGGTTGGATTTCTCCCTGTCCAATATGGCTGCCATTCATTCACATTAGACTGGGTTGGATTTCTCTCTGTCCAATATGGCTGCCATTCATTCACATTAGACTGGGTGGGATTTCTCCCTGTCCAATATGGCTGCCATTCATTCACATTAGACTGGGTTGGATTTCTCCCTGTCCAATATGGCTGCCATTCATTCACATTAGACTGGGTGGGATTTCTCTCTGTCCAATATGGCTGCCATTCATTCACATTAGACTGGGTTGGATTTCTCCCTGTCCAATATGGCTGCCATTCATTCACATTAGACTGGGTTGGATTTCTCCCTGTCCAATATGGCTGCCATTCATTCACATTAGACTGGGTGGGATTTCTCCCTGTCCAATATGGCTGCCATTCATTCACATTAGACTGGGTGGGATTTCTCCCTGTCCAATATGGCTGCCATTTTCACCCCATTCTGGAACTTTGATAGGATCTCCATGGTTTTTATTATGTAAGTTTCATCAGTTTGTGCGGTATGTATCATGATATTTTTGATGTGTACACGTCACCCCCCAGAGACACCAATGACGATGCAGACAGCCTGGGAGATGCCAGCAGCCAGCCGGACACCGTCTCCATTGCCTCCCGCACCTCTCAGAACACAGCAGACAGCGACAAGGTAGAGACAGACTACACTACCCAGCAGCCACCACTGTTTACACAAAACGTACCCAAGAGTGATCTGTTCTAAGTGTGTATATATACTCATACAGAGACTCTAAGAGCTTCTAAGAGTGTAGTGACTTCCTTTGCTAATGGAACATAGCCACTGCCAAGCCTGAGGCAGGGTTGTTTCTGACGCATACAGTCCACCTTCAAAGTTCACAAAAGCCAAACGGCAAAAACATTCAATGAGATCCAAGGAAATGGTGCAACAAAATAGATGATTGATTTTTCTTATATCTAACTAAAGTGATTATCTAATCAACTTAAGGCATAGATTACTTGACATGAAAATGCATATTATGTTCTGTTTGTATGTCTGGTCAAAACTCTAAACCGTCTAGCTAGGACTCCCTCCACCCCCGAAGGCCCAACTTCCTGTCTTTATCCTACCACTAACACACTTACCACAGTACAATGAATGGGCAAGAGGGGGGGCAGAAACTAAGTTACACTAATAACAAATTAATATACCTCAACCAGGTAAATATAAATCATAAAGGTACCTAATAATTCCTCACATACATTCATATATTTACACACAGATACATGGAGCTCTGTATGTTCTGTCTTTTATCCAACTATGTCTAAATCGGCTCTAACATACCGGCCCCTAATTGTTAACTGCACTGACACACGCCTCCACCACACGCCCCATTAGCCAAGAGTTCCTTGGAGCTGTGTCATCCACGATGGAAACAAGGTCACCAGGACTGAAGTTTCTCTTAGTTTTCTTCCACTTGTTCCACTCCTGCATAAGTGGAAGATACTCCCTGATTCATTGCTTCCAGAAGAGGTCAGTGATATATTGTACTTGCTTCCATCTCCTTGGTGAGTATAGGTCTCCTCTCTGGAATAGTCCTGGTGGCAGGACTGGCTTTGTTTTCAGATAAAGTGGATG
Organism: Oncorhynchus mykiss; assembly: GCF_013265735.2. Classification (NCBI taxonomy): domain Eukaryota; kingdom Metazoa; phylum Chordata; class Actinopteri; order Salmoniformes; family Salmonidae; genus Oncorhynchus; species Oncorhynchus mykiss. The sequence continues at coordinate 6,478,282 of NC_048571.1, read as the reverse complement.
GTTCGGAGTCTGGGGTTTTAGATCATTAGGGTCATTTGTTACAGTTGTGATTGGTCTGTCGTTCATGATCGCCTCAACTTCACACAAGGCTGTCTGCAAAGCCTCATCATCCAGTACTTGCTCTTTAAGGACTAAATATAGGATATTTTTCAACCTCTCCCATACCCCCCATGGTGGGCTCCAGAGGGAGGGTTGAATGACCAATCCACTCCTTCCTTCAGTAATGCATTTTGAATCTTGTTGTGAACCAGCTCTTTCAACGCTTCTCCTAGCTCTCTGTGTGTTCCAACAAAGTTGGTGCCATTGCCGGTTCTGATACTTGTCACTGGGCCTCTTCAACAGAGGAACCTGCGCAGGGCATTGATGCAGGAATCAGTATCCAGGTAACTAGCAAATTCTAAGTGGACAACTTGACTCACAAGGCAAGTAAAGATCACACCATACCGCTTCACATGAACGCGGCCTCGCTTCACCTCTATGGGGCCGAAGTAATCTATGCCAACATGGGTGAAAGCCGGCAAATCAGGTGACACCCGATCTTGTGGAAGGTCGGCCATCTTCTGTTCTCCAGCTCTAGCTTGTACCCGCCTGCAGAAGACACAGCTCTTAGGATCTTCCATGCTAAGGCCTTGGCACATGGCATCTAATATCGCTGGCGAAGACTGAAAAGCATGTGTCCTCTCCCAGAGTGGCCAACCTGCTCATGGATGTGGAGTAAGATCAGTCTGAAGATGTGGAAGTCTTTGGGCAGGATCATAGGATTCTTTAGTTCTATAGGCATAGCAGCTTTGCTTAACCTTCCTCCCACTCTCAGAATGCCATTGTCAACAATTGGATAAAGCTTACAGATTGAGCCGCTTCCCTTGGCACACTGTCTTCCTTTCACAATGAGTGCAATTTGTTTAAAGTGCTGTCTTTGCTCAAATCGAATGATTACCCTTTCTTCTTCATCTAGGTCATCCACAGAGAGACTTTATTTTCCAAACGTTAATTTGAAAATGTCAATTTGTTCCTTCAATGAATTTGTTAAACTCTGATCTGATTCTGGATCCGTTTATGTGAGAACTTTCCTTTTCTGGCTTAACTGTAGAACTCTCTTCAGTTTCAGCATCCAGGAAACTGCTTTCTTCAAGCTGTTCCATGTTGAATAGTACTTAATCAGTTTGCTGGTTGGACTCTTTTCTTCCACACTTGTACTGTTTACGATTACGTCTTTTCTCACCTCTGGATCATCCGGAGGGATGGAGCCAAGCTCCTCGGGGACTTTCGGCAAGTGTGTTTCTGCTTTCTCCAGGTATTCTGGTCCTTTGAGCCATCTCTTTGAGTTCAGGAAAGTTTCAACATGTAACGCTCTTGAGGCATCATAGGCTGGGTTGGGTTTGGAGATCAAATACCTGCACTGTTTTGCTTTCGATATGTCACGGATCACAGCAACCCTATTAGCCACAAAGGTATGGAATCTCTTGGTATCGTTGAGGATGTATTTTAGCACGGACTGTCTTTCTGTCCAGGAAGTTTCTGTCCAGGAAGTTGACTCCTAGAGTTCAATCTGGAGCTCCAACTTTAACATCCTGTCCACTCGCACCGCCAATGTTGCTACAGCAACTTCCAGTCTGGGGATCGTCATCTGATTGAGTGGAATCATTCTTGATTTCCCCAGCATGAATGCAATGTGGACCTTTTCCATACCGTTTGTGAACCTAAGGTAACTTGCCGTGCCATAACCTTGTTCACTTGCATCACCGAAGTGATGCAGCTGTTCTCAGGCATCATGCACCAGTCAATCTGGAATCTGGACAGCTGGTCCACCTCTGAGAGCCATCTCCTCCATGAAATAAAGTGTTCTTCGGGGATGACTTCGTCCCATCCACACTTTAGCTTGCAGAATTCTTGAAGAATCTGCTTTGCCTTTAAGATAAACGGGGCGAGGAAACGTAATGGAGGGTAAACAGAGCTGATGGTTGAGAGATACCTCTTCTCGTCAGGGGTCTGTTCTCGACGATGACTCGGAAGGTAAACGCATCACTTTCATTGTTCCATTGGATTCCAAGTGCTTTTTCAACAGGCAGCTTCTCTCTGTCCAGGTGCAGATCTTTTATCTGCTTGGCTTTGTGTTCCTCACGGCTGTTGCTGACCCACTTGGTCAACTTAAACCTACCCTGAACGCACACATCTTTTTTGTGAGCGCTATGGCTTGTTCTTCTGTGGCCACTAGATTTAAGGCAGTCAT
>NC_048571.1:6458552-6473552 GCF_013265735.2 Oncorhynchus mykiss | reverse complement strand
CTCCCCTCTCTCTCTTTCTCTTTCTCTGCCATCTCTCCCCCTCCTCTCTAGCTGTCCGGTGGCTGTGAGTTGACCGTGGTCCTTTTGGACTTCTCGGCGGGCGGGGCTGAGGAGCTGAGTATTCGTTGCGGTCAGACCGTGGAGCTAGTGGAGCGGTCCAGTGAGCGATCTGGCTGGTGTCTGGTCAGGACCACAGACCACACCCCCCCACAGGAGGGTTTGGTACCCATGACTGCCCTCTGCCTTTCCCACTCCCACAGCGCTGACATGGATGGCTTGATGCCTGCCACCACCGCTGGGAAAGGTGAGACTGACAGAGTTCTGGGGTGGAATGCGTGGGAACGTATGGGGAGCTCCATTAGGAAAATAATTTTGATACTTTGTGTTTGTTGTTTTAGCTGAATTCTTAGTGGTTTTACCTTGGTGAGTTCTGCAGAGGTACTTTCTCACTCTTGGAGGCTCAGAAACACAACTCCATCTCTGGTTGTTATGGAGACCTGTGTCAGTCCAGTCTGGCGGCCTTCAAATAGGAAGTGATATTATTGTTCTTGGGTCACTTCCTCTCTGCTGCTGTTAATTTCCTGTTTAATCTAGAGGACATTTCAACATCCCACTCAAGAACCTTCTCAACTGCCAAAATGCTGACGTGCATGACTCTGAACTTTCATTAAAATTCTCCATGAACATTTACATTTGATATACGTAGCAAGTCAGGGCCCAGATTCACAAAACCTTCTTAAGAAGACATTTCTTCTTAACTGCCATTTGTTCCTTAACGATAGGCTTAAGAAGAAAGTTAAGCAAACTTGCTGTTCCTCAAAAAGGTCATTGGAAATGTTCTTGCGCAATTTCTTATGTTTCTCCTGAAGTAAAAAGTTAAGAAGAAATTTGATTCTTGAAAATAAAGTTATTGTAAATGTTGTTCATTCCAAGACAGCTAAACCCTTTGTCTTCAACTCAGGACAGTGAGAGAAAAAGCTCATGAAAGCAAAGGAACATGTTTAATTCACTCACAAACCTCATCTGAAAGTTTCAGTATTGATTATTTTAAACCCAAGAACATGTTTTAGAACAGTAATCTCAGTAAGAAATATGCTAACATGATTGCCACTGCTAGATATATAGCGAGCTAAGATGGTTGCCTAGCAACAAACATCTTATTAAGAAGATTTGTAAGAAGATATTTAAGAAGTTCGTAAGAAAATCATTAAGATATTGTTGAGGAATTGCAAATCTTCGGAACTTTTTTTTTTTCTTAAGTTTTTGCGTAAGGAGTGTTTTGTGACTCCAGACAAAGAGAGAGAGAAGGCAGGCAACAAGAGAATTGAAGAAAAGAGCAGAAACAGAAAGGAACTTTAGATGATGGTAATTCAGTCTGACGGGCGTTCACCCAAACAAACAGTCTTCAATCTTTAATATTTTACCTCTGCATTATAAATACAGTTTAGTGTAGTCCCTGAAACTCACTTATGGGACTCCCTCTGTGTGTGTGTGTGTGTGTGTGTGTGTGTGTGTGTGTGTGTGTGTGTGTGTGTGTGTGTGTGTGTGTGTGTGTGTGTGTGTGTGTGTGTGTAGAAACTTACCAGCTGGGTAACTATCGTACCAGTTTTAATCTCCAGTTTGTTGTGGCAGGTCAGAATAAAGAATTCCTGCCTGACCTGAGAACACGCACATACAGTACACACACACACGCATACACACACACACACACACAAGGGTAAAGGTAAAGCCACAGGTGCCATTCAGAGGTTTATACATTGACCTGACTGTCAAACATTGACACTAAAGTTAAAATCCAACACACACATCCTGCGTGTGTGTGTGTGTGTGTGTGTGTGTGTGTGTGTGTGTGTGTGTGTGTATGTACGTGTGTACGGCATGGGAAACAATACTAGTAGAAGCACAGCAGGTGAAAACTGCAGTGTCCTTCTTTAGAGTGGAACACACATTAACAACATGATCACACGGACACACATTCACACACAATGTCTCTCAATCATTTCACTTAATTCGCTAGTTATCTAACTTAATCCCGCCTCTTTCCTTAGAACTGTTCAGCTCTAACTCCGCCTTTTTAAACAGTTTAGATCTCAGAGTTGAGTTGAGTTTCAGTCTGGAGTTAGGAGAGGAACCTCTATCCCTCCTCTCTGTCTGTCTCTCTGTCTGGGTAATGTGGTAGGGGGGAGGCATGCGCAGGGGGAGAGGCTGTTGCTCTTGCTCCAGGGTTTGGGGTTGGATCCTGGGAGAGATTGATGAGACAGGTGAGTGACTGTGTGTGTGTGTGTGTGTGTGTGTGTGTGTGTGTGTGTGTGTGTGTGTGTGTGTGTGTGTGTGTGTGTGTGTGTGTGTGTGTGTGTGTGTGTGTGTGTGTGTGTGTGTGTGTGTGTGGTAGTATAGCTGTAGTTGAGGTAGTTGTTAGATAGAGTGGGAGATAGAAAGACAGAGAGAGGTAGAGAGAGAGAGAGAAAGACAGACAGAGAGGGAGGGAGAGAGGTAGAGAGAGAGAGGTAGAGATAGAAAGACGGACAGAGAGGGAGGGAGAGAGGTAGAGAGAGAGAGAGAGGTAGAGATAGAAAGACAGAGAGGGAGGGAGAGAGAGAGAGAGAGGTAGAGAGAGAGAGAGGTAGAGATAGAAAGACAGACATAGAGAGAGGTAGAGATAGAAAGACAGACAGAGAGGTAGAGAGAGAGGGAGGGAGAGAGGTAGAGAGAGAGGTAGAGAGAGAGGTAGAGAGAGAGGTAGAGATAGAAAGACAGACAGAGAGGTAGAGAGAGAGGTAGAGAGAGAGGTAGAGAGAGAGAGGGAGAGGTAGAGAGAGAGAGGTAGAGATAGAAAGACAGACAGAGAGGGAGGGAGAGAGGTAGAGAGAGAGGTAGAGAGAGGTAGAGATAGAAAGACAGACAGAGAGGGAGAGAGAGAGAGAGAGAGAGAGAGAGAGAGAGGTAGAGATAGAAAGACAGACAGAGAGCGAGGGAGAGAGGTAGAGAGAGAGGTAGAGAGAGAGAGGGATTGTAGGAGCAACATGGACACATAAGCTGATGTTTTGCCAGGCCAGGAGAATGTATTAATAATTATGATCTTCTAACATATCCCATTTACAACACACATACACACACATATTTGGTGGCCATACCTGAAATTCCTTCACTCCATCTCTCTGCCTCTGTCTGTGTCCATGTCTGTTTGGCTACTAGACTAGTTATTCAGGTTAAACTAGTTAGTCCGGTTTTGCTCACTCATTTCTGCTGAAATTGCTCCAGATACGTTCACCCACCCACCCGGAAACACACACACACTTATCCTTGGGCTTTGTGTGTTTGTTGTTTCTGTGTGTGCGGTTGGGTCAGTCATACAGAAACCAAGAGTTCCTGTGGTCTGGGGTTTGTTGTCTCAGAGGAAGTTTACCTGAGAAAGGGAACTGCCATCCCCCCAAAGCCTGCACTTTCCTCCCTCTCTCCTTTCCTCCTCCCTCCTTCTCTCTCACTCTCTCTCCCACCTTTCCCCCCTCTCTCCTTTCCTCCTCCCTCTTTCTCTCTCACTCTCTCTCCCATCTTTTCTCCCTCTCTCCTTTCCTCCTCCCTCCTTCTCTCTCACTCTCTCTCCCACCTTTCCTCCCTCTCTCCTTTCCTCCTCCCTACTTCTCTCTCAGTCTCTCTCCCACCTTTTCTCCCTCTTGCAGTTTTTGACAACCCAGCATGCTGTACTTCCCTCACTACCTCTCTCTCTCTCCCTCCACCCTCCCTTCTTCCCACCATTTCTCTTCCCTCCTACAGTCCTATCGAACAACAACACACTTACAATACTTTGAGAGATATTCCTTTCAAAACCTATATCTTTAGGAGGGGGTTGGGGGTACACTACATTCCAAAATCGTGGGCATTAATATGGAGTTGGTCCCCAGTTTGCTGCTATACCAGCCTCCACTCTTCTGGGAAGGCTTTCCACTAGATGTTAGAACATTGCTGTGGGGACTTGCTTCCATTCAGCCACAAGCGCATTAGTGAGGTCGGGCACTGATGTTGGGTGATTAGGCCTGGCTTGCAGTCGGCGTTCCAATTCATCCCAAAGGTGTTCGATGGGGTTGAGGTCAGGGCTCTGTACAGGCCAGTCAAATTCTTCCACATGGATCTCGACAAACCATTTCTGTATGGACATTGCTTTGTGCACGGGGGCATTGTCATGCTGAAACAGGAAAGCGCCGTCCCCAAACTGTTGCCACAAAGTTGGAAGCAAAGAGTCGTCTAGAATGTCATTATATGCTGTAGCGTTATTTCCCTTCACTGGAACTAAGGTGCCTAACCCAAACCATTCCTCCTCCACCAAACTTTACAGTTGGCAATATGCATTCGGACAGGTGGCATTCTCCTGGCATCCGCCAAACCCAGATTCGTCTTTCAGACTGCCAGATGGTGAAGCGTGATTCATCACTCTAGAGAACACGTTTCCACTGCTCCAGAGTCCAATGGCGTCGAGCTTTACACCATTCCAGACGACGCTTTGCGCAGGGTGATCTTAGGCTTGTGTGCGGCTGCTCAGCCATGTAAACCCATTTCATAAAGCCACCGACGAACAGTTCTTGAGCTGACGTTGCTTCCAGAGGCAGTTTGGAACTCGGTAGTGAGTGTTGCGACCGAGGACAGACGATTTATACGCGCTACGCGCTTCACCACTTGGCAGTCCCGTTCTGTGAGTTTGTGTGGCCTAGCACTTCGCTGCTGAGCCATTGTTGCTGCTAGACATTTCCACTTCACAATAACTTGTTGGATAGGTGGCATCCTATGACTGTGCCACGTTGATAGTCATTGAGCTCTTCATTAAGGCCATTCTACTGCCGATGTTTGTCTATGTAGATTGCATGGCTGTGTGTTCAATTTTATACACCCATCAGCAACTGGTGTGGCTGAAATAGCCAAATCCACTCATTTAAACTAAAGTTTGTATATACAGTGTTTTCAGAAAGTATTCAGACCCCTTCACTTTTTCCACATTTTGTTACGTTACAGCCTCATTCTAAAATGAATTAAATAGTTTTTCCACCTAATCAATCTACACACAATACCCCATAATGACAAAGCAAAAACAGGTTTGTAGAATTTTTAAAATGTATAATATATTTTTTTTTGAAATATCAAATTTCCATAAGTATTAAGACCCAGTACTGTTCTACTCAGTACTTTGTTGAAGCACCTTTGGCAGCGATTACAGCCTTGAGTCTTCTTGGGTATAACGCTACAAGATTGGCACACCTGTATTTGGGGAGTTTCTCCCATTCTTCTCTGCAGATCCTCTCAAGCTCTGTCAGGTTGGATGGGGAGCGTCCACAGCAATGTTCAGGTCTCTACAGAGATGTTCGATTGGGTTCAAGTTCAGGCTCTGGCTGGGCCACTCCTGCGTTGTCTTGGCTGTGTACTTAGGGTCATTGTCCTGTTGGAAGGTGAACCTTCTCCCCAGTCTGAGGTCCTGAGCGCTTTGGAGCAGGTTTTTATCAAGGACCTCTCTAATACTTTGCTCCGTTCATATTTCCCGATCCTGACTAGTCTCCTAGTCCCTGATGCTGAAAAACATCCCCACAGCATGACGCTGCCACCACATGCCAAGTGATGAGTGGTGCCTGGTTTCCTCCAGATGTGACACTTGGCATTCAGGACAAATCTTGGTTTCATCAGACCAGAGAATCTGTTTCTCAAGGTCTGAGGGTCCTTTAGGTGCCTTTTGGTAAACTCCAAGTGGGTTGTCAGGTACATTTTACTGAGGAGTGTTTTCCATCTGGCCACTCTACCATAAATGCCTGATTGGTGGAGTGTTGCAGAGATGGTTGTCCTTCTGGAAGGTTCTCCCATCTCCACAGAGGAACTCTGGAGCTCTGTCAGAGAGACCATCAGGTTCTTGGTCACCTCCGTGACCGAGGCCCTTCTCCCCTGATCGCTCAGTTTGGCCGGGCGGCCAGCTCTAGGAAGCGTCTTGGCTGTTCTAAACTTCTACCATTTAATAATGAAATTTAGATTTAAACCCGTCTGTCAAGATGGCCTGAGTTCTGTCGCTAAGATAATTCTGAAACCATAGACAGGCTGTATATCCCAGGCCTATTCTTGATAACTTCAGCAAAACAGAATGATCAACAGTGTCAAACCCCTTTGACGGGTCAATAAAGAAGGACGCACAGATCTTTTTAGCATCCAATGACAAGATCATTAACAACTAGCGTGGCTGCTGTGGTAGTACTATCCCCAGGCCTAAACCCTGATTGGTTTATATTAAGAATACAATTATCAGATTAAAAGGAACGAAGTTGTGCATTAACCAAGGATTCAATAATCTTAGCTAAACAAGGTAGTCTTGAAATGGGGCCCTAGTTGTCCAGATCCTTTGTATCCTCACCCTTATGGGGCGATAGTTGTCCAGATCCTTTGCATCCCCACCCTTATGGGGCGATAGTTGTCCAGATCCTTTGTATCTCCACCCTTATGTGGCGATAGTTGTCCAGATCCTTTGCATCCCCACCCTTATGGGGCGATAGTTGTCCAGATCCTTTGTATCCCCACCCTTATGGGGCGATAGTTGTCCAGATCCTTTGTATCCCCCCCTTATGGGGCGATAGTTGTCCAGATCCTTTGTATCCCCACCCTTATGGGGCGATAGTTGTCCAGATCCTTTGTACCCTCACCCTTATGGGGCGATAGTTGTCCAGATCCTTTGTATCCCCCCCTTATACGGCGATAGTTGTCCAGATCCTTTGTATCCTCACCCTTATGGGGCGATAGTTGTCCAGATCCTTTGTACCCCCACCCTTATGGGGCGATAGTTGTCCAGATCCTTTGTATCCTCACCCTTATGGGGCGATAGTTGTCCAGATCCTTTGTATCCTTTGTATCCTCACCCTTATGGGGCGATAGTTGTCCAGATCCTTTGTATCCTCACCCTTATGGGGCGATAGTTGTCCAGATCCTTTGTATCCCCCCCTTATACGGCGATAGTTGTCCAGATCCTTTGTATCCTCACCCTTATGGGGCGATAGTTGTCCAGATCCTTTGTACCCCCACCCTTATGGGGCGATAGTTGTCCAGATCCTTTGTACCCCCACCCTTATGGGGCGATAGTTGTCCAGATCCTTTGTATCCTTTGTATCCTCACCCTTATGGGGCGATAGTTGTCCAGATCCTTTGTATCCTCACCCTTATGGGGCGATAGTTGTCCAGATCCTTTGTATCCTTTGTATCCTCACCCTTATGGGGCGATAGTTGTCCAGATCCTTTGTACCCCCACCCTTATGGGGCGATAGTTGTCCAGATCCTTTGTATCCTTTGTATCCTCACCCTTATGGGGCGATAGTTGTCCAGATCCTTTGTATCCTCACCCTTATGGGGCGATAGTTGTCCAGATCCTTTGTATCCTTTGTATCCTCACCCTTATGGGGCGATAGTTGTCCAGATCCTTCGTACCCCCACCCTTATGGGGCGATAGTTGTCCAGATCCTTTGTATCCTTTGTATCCTCACCCTTATGGGGCGATAGTTGTCCAGATCCTTTGTATCCTCACCCTTATGGGGCGATAGTTGTCCAGATCCTTTGTATCCTTTGTACCCCCACCCTTATACGGCGATAGTTGTCCAGATCCTTTGTATCCCCCCCCTTATGGGGCGATAGTTGTCCAGATCCTTTGTACCCCCACCCTTATGGGGCGATAGTTGTCCAGATCCTTTGTATCCTCACCCTTATGGGGCGATAGTTGTCCAGATCCTTTGTATCCTTTGTATCCTCACCCTTATGGGGCGATAGTTGTCCAGATCCTTCGTACCCCCACCCTTATGGGGCGATAGTTGTCCAGATCCTTTGTATCCTTTGTACCCCCACCCTTATGGGGCGATAGTTGTCCAGATCCTTTGTATCCTCACCCTTATGGGGCGATAGTTGTCCAGATCCTTTGTACCCCCACCCTTATGGGGCGATAGTTGTCCAGATCCTTTGTACCCTCACCCTTATACGGCGATAGTTGTCCAGATCCTTTGTACCCTCACCCTTATGGGGCGATAGTTGTCCAGATCCTTTTTACCCTCACCCTTATACGGCGATAGTTGTCCAGATCCTTTGTACCCTCACCCTTATGGGGCGATAGTTGTCCAGATCCTTTTTACCCTCACCCTTATGGGGCGATAGTTGTCCAGATCCTTTGTACCCTCACCCTTATACGGCGATAGTTGTCCAGATCCTTTGTACCCTCACCCTTATGGGGCGATAGTTGTCCAGATCCTTTGTATCCTCACCCTTATGGGGCGATAGTTGTCCAGATCCTTTGTACCCTCACCCTTATGGGGCGATAGTTGTCCAGATCCTTTGTATCCTCACCCTTATGGGGCGATAGTTGTCCAGATCCTTTGTATCCCCCCCTTATACGGCGATAGTTGTCCAGATCCTTTGTATCCTCACCCTTATGGGGCGATAGTTGTCCAGATCCTTTGTACCCCCACCCTTATGGGGCGATAGTTGTCCAGATCCTTTGTACCCCCACCCTTATGGGGCGATAGTTGTCCAGATCCTTTGTATCCTTTGTATCCTCACCCTTATGGGGCGATAGTTGTCCAGATCCTTTGTATCCTCACCCTTATGGGGCGATAGTTGTCCAGATCCTTTGTATCCTTTGTATCCTCACCCTTATGGGGCGATAGTTGTCCAGATCCTTTGTACCCCCACCCTTATGGGGCGATAGTTGTCCAGATCCTTTGTACCCCCACCCTTATGGGGCGATAGTTGTCCAGATCCTTTGTATCCTTTGTATCCTCACCCTTATGGGGCGATAGTTGTCCAGATCCTTTGTATCCTCACCCTTATGGGGCGATAGTTGTCCAGATCCTTTGTATCCTTTGTATCCTCACCCTTATGGGGCGATAGTTGTCCAGATCCTTCGTACCCCCACCCTTATGGGGCGATAGTTGTCCAGATCCTTTGTATCCTTTGTATCCTCACCCTTATGGGGCGATAGTTGTCCAGATCCTTTGTATCCTCACCCTTATGGGGCGATAGTTGTCCAGATCCTTTGTATCCTTTGTACCCCCACCCTTATACGGCGATAGTTGTCCAGATCCTTTGTATCCCCCCCCTTATGGGGCGATAGTTGTCCAGATCCTTTGTACCCCCACCCTTATGGGGCGATAGTTGTCCAGATCCTTTGTATCCTCACCCTTATGGGGCGATAGTTGTCCAGATCCTTTGTATCCTTTGTATCCTCACCCTTATGGGGCGATAGTTGTCCAGATCCTTCGTACCCCCACCCTTATGGGGCGATAGTTGTCCAGATCCTTTGTATCCTTTGTACCCCCACCCTTATGGGGCGATAGTTGTCCAGATCCTTTGTATCCTCACCCTTATGGGGCGATAGTTGTCCAGATCCTTTGTACCCCCACCCTTATGGGGCGATAGTTGTCCAGATCCTTTGTACCCTCACCCTTATACGGCGATAGTTGTCCAGATCCTTTGTACCCTCACCCTTATGGGGCGATAGTTGTCCAGATCCTTTTTACCCTCACCCTTATACGGCGATAGTTGTCCAGATCCTTTGTACCCTCACCCTTATGGGGCGATAGTTGTCCAGATCCTTTTTACCCTCACCCTTATGGGGCGATAGTTGTCCAGATCCTTTGTACCCTCACCCTTATACGGCGATAGTTGTCCAGATCCTTTGTACCCTCACCCTTATGGGGCGATAGTTGTCCAGATCCTTTGTATCCTCACCCTTATGGGGCGATAGTTGTCCAGATCCTTTGTACCCTCACCCTTATGGGGCGATAGTTGTCCAGATCCTTTGTATCCTCACCCTTATGGGGCGATAGTTGTCCAGATCCTTTGTATCCCCACCCTTATGGGGCGATAGTTGTCCAGATCCTTTGTACCCCCACCCTTATACGGCGATAGTTGTCCAGATCCTTTGTACCCTCACCCTTATGGGGCGATAGTTGTCCAGATCCTTTGTACCCTCACCCTTATGGGGCGATAGTTGTCCAGATCCTTTGTATCCCCACCCTTATGGGGCGATAGTTGTCCAGATCCTTTGTATCCTTTGTATCCTCACCCTTATGGGGCGATAGTTGTCCAGATCCTTTGTATCCTCACCCTTATGGGGCGATAGTTGTCCAGATCCTTTGTATCCTCACCCTTATGGGGCGATAGTTGTCCAGATCCTTTGTATCTCCACCCTTATGGGGCGATAGTTGTCCAGATCCTTTGTATCCTCACCCTTATGGGGCGATAGTTGTCCAGATCCTTTGTACCCTCACCCTTATGGGGCGATAGTTGTCCAGATCCTTTGTACCCCCACCCTTATACGGCGATAGTTGTCCAGATCCTTTGTACCCTCACCCTTATGGGGCGATAGTTGTCCAGATCCTTTGTACCCTCCCTTATGGGGCGATAGTTGTCCAGATCCTTTGTATCCTTATACAGTGGCAGCACATATGCAGATCTACATGCTTTTGGAATACTTCCTGATAACAATGTTCATGAAAATGTGCGCTACCGAGGCAGCAATAAAGGAAGCTGCACACTTAAGCAGATCAGGCTCCAAATGATCAGCCCCTGTGGATTTTTTTATTGTCTAATGTTAGCGAATCATCCAGGACCTCTTTATCAGGGAATTTCTGAAAAGAAAACTCCTGACCAGCATTTTCAGTATCATACAATAGTTTTTCACCATCAACATCCAAACGACTCTTTTCAAGAGATGGCTTTGAAATACATTCAAAGATATGTATATCGCTGATATACAATGGTGATTAAATACATTAATGATATCAATTTTGTCAGTAGTAGGGCCAGAATCTAAATGAATTTCATGGGGGAGAGAAGAGGTGTAAGGGAGTGTGTAACCGGTGGCAGGGAAGTCAGACGCAAGAGGGCAAAACTGGGTAATCAACGGAGCAGTTTTATTCATAAAAGCACCGGAAACCAGGACAACAAACAAATGGGTACAAAACCCGTCGCGCACCAGAGAAAACGTGCACATGTACTTACAATAAACAATCCCACACAAAGACATGGGGGGAATAGAGGGTTAAATATACAACAAGTAATTGAGGGAATTGAAACCAGGTGTGAGCAAAAACAAGACTGTCACTTTCTGACCTTAGTTCCTTTGTTTTGTCTTTGTTTTAGTATGGTCATGGCTTGGGTTGGGGTGGGCAGTCTATGTTCCTTTTTCTATAATTTGGGATTCTGTGTTTGGCCTGGTATGGTTCTCAATCAGAGGCAGCTGTTTATCGGTGTCCCTGATTGAGAACCATACTTAGGTAGCCTGGTTTCACTTTTGAGTTGTGGGTGATTGTTTCCTGTGTCTGTGTGTTCCACAAGGAACTGTTTCGGTTTGTTATTTCACTTTGTTATTTTTGTATTTTGTCTTGTTCAGTTTGTTCTATTAAATATGGACATTTACCACGCTGCGCCTCCTCTTCTCCTTCATACGACGACCGTTACAAAGACAAAACACATGGAAAATGAAAAGTGGATCGATGATGGCTAGAAGACCGGCGACGCCGAGCGCCGCCCGAACAAGAAGAGGACCCGACTTCGGCGGATGTCGTGACAAGAGGAGACACAACCCTTCAGTGATTTAACAGCTTTCCAAAATGTAGCTGAACATTCAGATAGTGTATCAACATAATAATCTGATTTAGCTTTTTAACTAGTTTTACACACAGATTTCTCAATCGCCTGAAAGACTGCCAGTCTGGGCAAGAGTCTGTGAATCTAGCTTTGGCTCAGGCAGCACCTCTGTTGTGTATGACTTCAGATAGCTCTGGACTGAACCAAGGGCAAGACCTATTTTTAATTCTCCGTTTTTTAAAGGGGGCATGTTTATCTACAATACAGTTGAAACATTTGAGAAGGGATTCAGAGCCAACTCTGGGTCAGGTGTAGATGCAACATGTTCATTGAAATGTTTAAAATCCCTCTTGTTGATAAAACAAGGTTTGGATCGAGGCATCCGTATATCCTTGACACATACAATGGGACAGTGGTCACTAATATCCAAAGCAAACACTCCACTCCCAGCATATTTCTCTGGAGTATTTGTAAATTTGAGGTCAATCAAAGTCCATTTTTTAAGTTTGGACGTGTAGGCTTTGTAATCAGCTGGGTCAAATTTAGATTAGTACAAAAATCTTGTAAATAGTCAGCCTCCTGCGTTCCCCATGCAATATTAAAATTTCCTGAAATTAACACCTCTGTGGTAGTAAAAATGGCAAATAAATCAGTGAGTTAATTTAGTACACATTTCTTGGCAGAGGGTGGACCATAGATTCTATAACTGTTATATTTTAGTTTGAACCCAACTGAAGACTTAAAGCCAACAATTCAAATTGTTTAGGATGGGAGGTAGCCTTTAACAGAGACACAGAAATAATATTCTTTGTGTAAATAGCAACATCACCCCCTTTGTCTTTCCTATCAGCGCTAAACACATGGTAACCATCCATAGCAACCTCAGAGTCCAGGTTTTTATCAGTTAAAACCTCTTAGGGGTCCCTTAAAGCGCCAATCCCGTTAGCGGGATAGATTTGACAACATCCGGTGTAATTGCAGAGCGCCAAATTCAAACTACAGAAATATAAATATTCAACATTCACGAAAATATAAGTGTAATACATCAAAATAAAGCTTAACTTCTTGTTAATCCAGCTGCTGTGTCAGATTTCTAAAAGGCTTTATGGCGAAAGCACACCATTTGATTATCTGAGAACAGCGCCCTGCATACAAAAACATGAAAATCATTTTTCAACCAGGCAGGTGCGACACAAGTCAGAAATAATGATATAATAAATGCCTTTCCTTTGACAATTTTCATCTTTTTGCAATCCCAAATGTCTCAGTGACACAATGAATGGTCGTTTTGTTCGATAAATTCCTTCTTTATATCTCCAAAATGTCAATTTATTTGGCGGGTTTGATTCAGAAATACACCGGTTCCAACTGGCCCAACATGACTACAAAGTATCTAATAAGTTACCTGTAAACTTGGTCCAAACATTTCAAACAACGTTTTTAATCCAACCTCAGGTATCCTAAAATGTAAATAATCAATCAAATTTAAGACGGGATAAACAGTTTCCAATACCGAAGAAAAACAACACAGAGCGCGCTCTTGTTTACGCTCACCAAAATACTAGAGACCTTCTGAGTGACACATGGAATGAATTAGCACTACTTCTTCATTTCTCAAAATAAAAATATTGAACAATTTCTAAAGACTGTTGACATCTAGTGGAAGCCACAGGAACTGCAATCTGGGCCCTAATAAATCAGGTTTCCCATAGAAAAGCATTGGAAAACACAATGACTTAAAAAAAATGTCCCTGGATGGATTGTGCTCGGGGTTTTGCCTGTCAAATCAGTTATGTTATACTCACAGACATTATTTTAACAGTTTTAGAAACTTTAGAGTGTTTTGTATCCAATACTACCATGCATATGCATATCTTGGGCCTGAGTAACAGGCAGTTTACTTTGGGCACGCTTTTCATCCGGACGTGAAAATACTGCCCCCTATCCCGAAGAAGTTTTAACCAGGTTTCAGATCAAAAATAAAATATCAGGGTCTGCCTGAGAGGCCCAGATCATGACATTATCAATTTTAGGTAATAAACTATGAATGTTAAGATGTAAAAATGTCAAACCTTTTCTGCATTTAAAATCACAGAGTTTCAATAATAGTCAGATTACTTAGAGATTTCAGAACAACAGGAGACTCAAAGATTGAATTATACCTATTAGGAAAATAAAACAAAGTAGGAATAGCAATGACATTTCTCCGGTGAGCACCATTAGGCATGTCACCACTTTCAGATACATGTGGAAGTCTCACAGTGGCCAGAAGAGATGGTGAAAACTGACTTACATGTAATGCTAATATTGTCTTCACACCAATTTAGTTCACCAAGAACCTTTCCAATGTTTGATGACAACAGCCAGAAGGGCATGACTTCTGATAAGTCCAATACCCTAGAGCCCACCGTAACCACAGTGAAGCAGAACCCGCCTTAGACCCTGGCGATGCCATCACAACGTTGGCCGATACGGAAGGAGCCTCCCACGCTCCATGAGAAGATGGTCCCGGGACAACTGGCTCCGGCGCAGTGAAGCTATTCGATGTCGGCAGCCCATTCAGGAATCCCGTCACCGCAGAGGGCTCAGAAAGTGGAGGACGCCGCTTTCGACTTCCGTGATGAACGGCGACGTGTCTCCCTTCTTTTGGGACCTTCAATGCTGCAGGAATGTTTTGGTACCCTTCCCCAGATCTGTGCCTCGACACAATCCCGTCTCGGTGCTCTATAGACATTTCCTTGCTCTGACATGCACTGTCAACTGTGGGACCTTACATAGATAGGTGTGTGCCATTCCAAATGCTGTCCAATCAATTGAATTTCCCACTTTTGGACTACAATCAGGTTGTAGAAACATGATCAATGGAAACAGGATGCACCTGAGCTCAATTTCAAATCTCATAGCAAAGGGTCTGAATACTTACTGTTTTTATATTTATATAATATTTCTGTTTTTTTTATTTTTAATACATTAGCAAAAATTTCAAAACCCTGTTTTTGCTTTGTCATTATGGGTTATTGTGTGTAGATTGACGAGAGAAAAAATTATGTCATCCTTTTTAGAATAAGGCTGTAAAGTAAGAAAATGTGGAAAAAGTGAAGGGGTCTGAACACTTTCCGAATACACTGTATAGTGTAGGTCTTCTCAAGAACACACTGTATAGTGTAGGTCTTCTCAAGAATGCACTGTATAGTGTAGGTCTTCTCAAGAATGCACTGTATAGTGTGGGTCTTCTCAAGAATACACTGTATAGTGTAGGTCTTCTCAAGAACACACTTTATAGTGTAGGTCTTCTCAAGAATGCACTGTATAGTGTAGGTCTTCTCAAGACTACACTGTATAGTGTAGGTCTTCTCAATAATACACTGTATAGTGTAGGTCTTCTCAAGAATACACTGTATAGTGTAGGTC
>NC_048571.1:6416052-6453552 GCF_013265735.2 Oncorhynchus mykiss | reverse complement strand
TGTGTGTGTGTGTGTGTGTGTGTGTGTGTGTGTGTGTGTGTGTGTGTGTGTGCAAGTGTGAGTTTGTTCTCTGTGTTTAACTGTGTGCGTGTGTGTGTGTGTGTGTGTGTGTGTGTGTGTGTGTGTGTGTGTGTGTGTGTGTGTGTGTGTGTGTGTGTGTGTGTGTGTGTGTGTGTGTGTATGTGTGTGTAGGTGAGCTACCTGGCCATGCAGGAGTGTGTGGAGGGGGACCCCTGTAAGTTTGTTCTGTCATCTCGGGGGTCCGCAGAGCGTTTCACCCTGCAGGCAGCCAGCCCCTCTGTCAAACAGCTGTGGGTCTCACACATCACTGAGCTACTGGACACACAGAGCAACTTCCTGTCTGGTAAGAAACTGTAGGACCACTTTATGACTGCCTATGACCGATGTTAGAATGTCTTATGGAACTGCTATAAAGGCTTTATGAATGCATACATAAGGGGTTAAGTGTTACCCCACTCTACACCACAGCCCCTTTTCAACAGATCTTTACCTGCTGATTACTGAGAAATGATGTGGTAAAGGAGTGTGTGTGTGTGTGTGTGTGTGTGTGTGTGTGTGTGTGTGTGTTTGCAGCTCTGCAGTCTCCTATAGAGTACCAGAGGAAGGAGGGTGGGGGAACAAACCTCCTCACCCGACCCCCCTCGGGCTTCGGCCCCAAAGCATCGGGCCGACCTCCCTCTGTGCCCCCCACCCCTAACGGACACAACACACACACACAGGCAGACGGCGAGGCACAGGACAACGAGGTGAGATGAGATTGAATCAACTTGATTGTTTCCTCTGAGAGAACACTGTCTTATAAATAGTATCAATTAACTAATGCTGTACATATAATACCTGTATGTTACGCATGGCTATCAACAACATGTAGATACTCACCTTGGTGACTCATTATGTCTGCGCAGTGTGTTTAACAAGTGTTTTATACCTCTGTGTGTGTGTGTGTGTGTGTGTGTGTGTGTGTGTGTGTGTGTGTGTGTGTGTGTGTGGAAGCTGGTGCTGGTGATCCAGGACTTCAGTGCGGTGCGTGAGGATGAGATCACGGTACTTCGCGGGGAACGGGTCCAGATTCTGGCATCCAACCAACATGGCCAGTGTCTGGTCTACCGACCGGCCAACACGGAGTCTCCGCCTGCAGAGGGCTGGGTGCCGCGCAGCGTCCTGTTCAACCACTAACTACCAGTTAGAACCAGTCAGAACCCCCCAGATATAAACAGTTACATAACCAGTTACGGCCCAGTTACACTGATGCCAGTAAGACCCAGTACCAATCACACACATCTGTCAACCTCTTAGTTACTGGTCCCAAATAGTTACACATAGTTTAAACTAGTTACATCAGTTACATACAGTCAGCTGCCCCAGTTAAACCAATCACACACACGTAGCAAACATCCTCAACAACCGGTAGCAACCATGAACACTAGTAACCAACTACTGGAGTTCCTCACACTGGTGAAAAGAGGCCAGAGAGCTGCAGGTCCAGACAGAGGGATTTGAAGTGAATGGACACACAGTATGCCTATGGAACATCCCAACTGATAAGGTCCAACTGATGAGGCCAGTAAGGGCCGCTGCCAACTGATGAGGTCACTAATGGCTGCAGCCTATGGAACATCCCAACTGATGAGGTCCAACTGATGCTGCCAACTGATGAGGTCACTAAGGGCTGCTGCCAACTGATGATGACACTAAGGGCTGCTGCCTTTGGAACACCCAAACTGATGAGGCCACTAAGGGCCGCTGCCAACTGATGAGGTCACTAAGGGCTGCTGCCTTTGGAACATCCACACTGAAGATGTCACTAAGGGCTGCTGCCTTTGGAACATCCCAACTGATGAGGTCACTAAGGGCTGCTGCCTTTGGAACATCCACACTGATGATGTCACTAAGGGCTGCTGCCTTTGGAACATCCCAACTGATGAGGTCACTAAGGGCTGTTGCCTTTGGAACATCCAAACTGATGAGGCCACTAAGGGCTTCTGCCTCAGTCATTCCGGAACTCTTGGATTCTAGAATAAAACAAGACTGAGAACAGCTGTCAGAAACTCTCCCACCTCATTAAGGAACCAGACTCAAGTGGAGGGTCAAAGGTCAAATATATCTGCTGGAGACAAGCAAGAAATTACATTGTAATAATGGTTGTTTTTACATATCGGTGAAAAAACATAGTGTCAGCACGTGATGTTTCTGCTTTCATGGCGTGGGGGTCAAAATAAATGGACTGAACCCTCACCCACCCACCCCAACCCATGACCCCGGTGAGATGACATCATTTCCTGTTTGTTAATATGTGTAAAAGAAAGCGAAAGTCTCACCACGTAAATAGAGCTCTGAGCGCATTATGAAGTATATATAGTTCTTATATGATTCATATATTCTGTTTTTCACCTGAATAGAAAACAGAGAGAAGAGAAGTATTGTCACGTTAACGTCTGTATGTGTGTGTGCGTGTGGGTGCGTTTGTGTGTTTGTGTGTGTGTGTGTGTGCGTGCGTGCGTGCGTGCGCGTGCGTGCGCGTGTGTGTGTGTGTGTGTGCGTGCGTGCGTGCGTGCGTGCGTGCGCGTGTGTGTGTGTGTGTGTTGTCCTTTGGGTTCTGTTTGTATTGAATAGAAACCCCTGTGTTCTCTGTGTTTTTTCACTGATCAATCCCTGTGTCCCTTTGATGTGGTTTCCTGTTCCTGTAGAGCTGCTGTTGGGCAGTGTGAAGGACTCTAGAGTGTGCATCCTCATACTTTTAAATGTCACCCAGAGTTTGAACCCTAATATTATGCATTCTTTGGAAAATATGTAAATAGTATTTTACAGACATGTACATGATTTAACAGGACAACAGGGAGCTGGGAAACACGTCAGTCCAACTCCTTCATATTAAACAGAAGCCTTGCCGCCATATTGGATTTTCAGGTTTTAATTAACTGCTGAACTAGTTAACCCTTCAACTCTCCCCTGCTCAGGGTAAAAGTTGCCCTTTAGCACAGATCTAGGATCAGGTTACTCTCTCCCCAATCTGACCTTAACCGTGAGTAGAAACACTAAACTGACCCTAGGTCAGTGTCTGGGGGTAACTTCTAACCCCGGTTTGTATCTGCAGTGGCAGCACTGCTGCCTATAGCTTCATACTACACAGGTTATACAGGCTCTGGGCAAAACTCAAAAGACATCATATTCCCCATGTAGTGCACTACTTTTGCCTGAAGGAGTGCACTATATGGGGAGTAGGGTGTGATTTGGGACCTAGCCCCTCTTAGCCATACAGGTTATTATTATACAGTGATGTGTACTTGCAAAATGGCTGCTATCTCACCTCTATGAGTTCTGTATGGTGGTTTGTAATAAAGACCATTTTTCATCTCTGAAATGGAACATGTGTATGTAGTGGATACTAATACTGTAGTCTGTCTGTATCTGTCTGTCGTTATGAAGGCACCGATGCATAGTGTCAAACGTCACACAGCGGGGTTCTTTGCCAGTGAAATGAGGATAGCTATTGGCACATTAACTCAGATGACCACAGCAGAGAGGGTGGAAAACCTTTCAGAGTGTAAATACATTAGCTGGCTTCCAGACAGTCTCTTAAGTAGCTGAATGTCTTCACCATGTGACAAAATGACACATTTGTCCATAAATGACACATTTGCACATTTGGCCAAAAATCACTTTATTTCAATGGAATACTGCACTGAATGTGATCACGTTGTTCTCCGTAGCTAGCTTGGCGGTCGTGAATATGCTAAGCTAGAGTGATAAGGCCTTTCTATAGGAACCTTGTTGTGTCTCTTCATATACAGTGTAATGTACATGTACACTCTTTGACTGCAGGCTTCCCTCATTAACACACACAGGATTCTACATATTTTCTCCATTAACACACAGGATTCTACATACTTCCTCCCTCATTAACACACAGGATTCTACATACTTCCTCCCTCATTAACACATACAGGATTCTACATATTTTCTCCATTAACACACAGGATTCTACATACTTCCTCCCTCATTAACACACAGGATTCTACATACTTCCTCCCTCATTAACACATACAGGATTCTACATATTTTCTCCATTAACACACAGGATTCTCCATACTTCCTCCCTCATTAACACACAGGATTCTACATACTTCCTCCCTCATTAACACACAGGATTCTACATATTTTCTCCATTAACACACAGGATTCTACATATTTTCTCCATTAACACACAGGATTCTCCATACTTCCTCCCTCATTAACACATACAGGATTCTACATACTTCCTCCCTCATGAACACACAGGATTCTACATATTTTCTCCATTAACACACAGGATTCTACATACTTCCTCCCTCATTAACACACAGGATTCTACATATTTTCTCCATTAACACACAGGATTCTACATACTTCCTCCCACATTAACACACAGGATTCTACATACTTCCTCCCTCATTAACACACACAGGATTCTACATACTTCCTCTATTAACACACAGGATTCTACATACTTCCTCTATTAACACACAGGATTCTACATACTTCCTCTATTAACACACAGAATTCTACATACTTCCTCCATTAACACACAGGATTCTACATACTTCCTCCCTCATTAACACACAGGATTCTACATACTTCCTCCCTCATTAACACACAGGATTCTACATATTTTCTCCATTAACACACAGGATTCTACATATTTTCTCCATTAACACACAGGATTCTCCATACTTCCTCCCTCATTAACACATACAGGATTCTACATACTTCCTCCCTCATGAACACACAGGATTCTACATATTTTCTCCATTAACACACAGGATTCTACATACTTCCTCCCTCATTAACACACAGGATTCTACATATTTTCTCCATTAACACACAGGATTCTACATACTTCCTCCCACATTAACACACAGGATTCTACATACTTCCTCCCTCATTAACACACACAGGATTCTACATACTTCCTCTATTAACACACAGGATTCTACATACTTCCTCTATTAACACACAGGATTCTACATACTTCCTCTATTAACACACAGAATTCTACATACTTCCTCCATTAACACACAGGATTCTACATACTTCCTCCCTCATTAACACAAACAGGATTCTACATAATTCCTCCATTAACACACAGGATTCTACATACTTCCTCCCTCATTAACACAAACAGGATTCTACATACTTCCTCCATTAACACACAGGATTCTACATACTTCCTCCCTCATTAACACAAACAGGATTCTACATACTTCCTCCATTAACACACAGGATTCTACATACTTCCTCCCTCATTAACACAAACAGGATTTTTCATACTTCCTCCCTCATTAACACAAACAGGATTCTACATACTTCCTCTATTAACACACGGGATTCTACATACTTCCTCCCTCTAATAACACACACAGGATTCTACATACTTCCTCTATTAACACACAGGATTCTACATACTTCCTCCCTCTAATAACACACACAGGATTCTACATACTTCCTCTATTAACACACAGGATTCTACATACTTCCTCTATTAACACACAGGATTCTACATACTTCCTCTATTAACACACAGGATTCTACATACTTCCTCTATTAACACACACAGGATTCTACATACTTCCTCCCACATTAACACACACAGGATTCTACATACTTCCTCTATTAACAGACAGGATTCTACATACTTCCTCTATTAACACACAGGATTCTACATACTTCCTCTATTAACACACACAGGATTCTACATACTTCCTCCCACATTAACACACACAGGATTCTACATACTTCCTCTATTAACAGACAGGATTCTACATACTTCCTCTATTAACACACAGGATTCTACATACTTCCTCCATTAACACATACAGGATTCTACATACAGTGCATTCAGAAAGTATTCAGACCCCTTCACTTTTTCCACATTTTGTTACTTTACAGCCTTATTCTAAAATGGATGAAATATATGTTTTTTCTCATCCATCTACACACAATACCCCATAAAGCAAAAACAGCTGTTTAGAAATGTTTGCAAATGTATTATAAATGAAAACTGATATCACATTTACATAAGTATTCAGAGGACATTCAGAGACTTCTCCAGAAGTTTGTTTGAAGAAGTGGACCAAAGCGCAGCGTGGTAAGAAGTGGACCAAAGCGCAGCGTGGTAAGAAGTGGACCAAAGCGCAGCGTGGTAAGAAGTGGACCAAAGCGCAGCGTGGTAAGAAGTGGACCAAAGCGCAGCGTGGTAAGAAGTGGACCAAAGCGCAGCGTGGTAAGAAGTGGACCAAAGCGCAGCGTGGTAAGAAGTGGACCAAAGCGCAGCGTGGTAAGAAGTGGACCAAAGCGCAGCGTGGTAAGAAGTGGACCAAAGCGCAGCGTGGTAAGAAGTGGACCAAAGCGCAGCGTGATAAGAAGTGGACCAAAGCGCAGCGTGGTAAGAAGTGGACCAAAGCGCAGCGTGGTAAGAAGTGGACCAAAGCGCAGCGTGGTAAGAAGTGGACCAAAGCGCAGCGTGGTAAGAAGTGGACCAAAGCGCAGCGTGGTAAGAAGTGGACCAAAGCGCAGCGTGGTAAGAAGTGGACCAAAGCGCAGCGTGGTAAGAAGTGGACCAAAGCGCAGCGTGGTAAGAAGTGGACCAAAGCGCAGCGTGGTAAGAAGTGGACCAAAGCGCAGCGTGGTAAGAAGTGGACCAAAGCGCAGCGTGGTAAGAAGTGGACCAAAGCGCAGCGTGGTAAGAAGTGGACCAAAGCGCAGCGTGGTAAGAAGTGGACCAAAGCGCAGCGTGGTAAGAAGTGGACCAAAGCGCAGCGTGGTAAGAAGTGGACCAAAGTGCAGCGTGGTAAGAAGTGGACCAAAGCGCAGCGTGGTAAGAAGTGGACCAAAGTGCAGCGTGGTAAGAAGTGGACCAAAGCGCAGCGTGGTAAGAAGTGGACCAAAGCGCAGCGTGGTAAGAAGTGGACCAAAGCGCAGCGTGGTAAGAAGTGGACCAAAGCGCAGCGTGGTAAGAAGTGGACCAAAGTGCAGCGTGGTAAGAAGTGGACCAAAGTGCAGCGTGGTAAGAAGTGGACCAAAGTGCAGCGTGGTAAGAAGTGGACCAAAGCGCAGCGTGGTAAGAAGTGGACCAAAGTGCAGCGTGGTAAGAAGTGGACCAAAGTGCAGCGTGGTAAGAAGTGGACCAAAGTGCAGCGTGGTAAGAAGTGGACCAAAGCGCAGCGTGGTAAGAAGTGGACCAAAGTGCAGCGTGGTAAGAAGTGGACCAAAGTGCAGCGTGGTAAGAAGTGGACCAAAGTGCAGCGTGGTAAGAAGTGGACCAAAGTGCAGCGTGGTAAGAAGTGGACCAAAGTGCAGCGTGGTAAGAAGTGGACCAAAGTGCAGCGTGGTAAGAAGTGGACCAAAGTGCAGCGTGGTAAGAAGTGGACCAAAGTGCAGCGTGGTAAGAAGTGGACCAAAGCGCAGCGTGGTAAGAAGTGGACCAAAGCGCAGCGTGGTAAGAAGTGGACCAAAGTGCAGCGTGGTAAGAAGTGGACCAAAGTGCAGCGTGGTAAGAAGTGGACCAAAGTGCAGCGTGGTAAGAAGTGGACCAAAGTGCAGCGTGGTAAGAAGTGGACCAAAGTGCAGCGTGGTAAGAAGTGGACCAAAGTGCAGCGTGGTAAGAAGTGGACCAAAGCGCAGCGTGGTAAGAAGTGGACCAAAGCGCAGCGTGGTAAGAAGTGGACCAAAGTGCAGCGTGGTAAGAAGTGGACCAAAGCGCAGCGTGGTAAGAAGTGGACCAAAGCGCAGCGTGGTAAGAAGTGGACCAAAGTGCAGCGTGGTAAGAAGTGGACCAAAGTGCAGCGTGGTAAGAAGTGGACCAAAGCGCAGCGTGGTAAGAAGTGGACCAAAGTGCAGCGTGGTAAGAAGTGGACCAAAGCGCAGCGTGGTAAGAAGTGGACCAAAGTGCAGCGTGGTAAGAAGTGGACCAAAGTGCAGCGTGGTAAGAAGTGGACCAAAGTGCAGCGTGGTAAGAAGTGGACCAAAGTGCAGCGTGGTAAGAAGTGGACCAAAGTGCAGCGTGGTAAGAAGTGGACCAAAGTGCAGCGTGGTAAGAAGTGGACCAAAGCGCAGCGTGGTAAGAAGTGGACCAAAGTGCAGCGTGGTAAGAAGTGGACCAAAGCGCAGCGTGGTAAGAAGTGGACCAAAGCGCAGCGTGGTAAGAAGTGGACCAAAGTGCAGCGTGGTAAGAAGTGGACCAAAGTGCAGCGTGGTAAGAAGTGGACCAAAGCGCAGCGTGGTAAGAAGTGGACCAAAGTGCAGCGTGGTAAGAAGTGGACCAAAGTGCAGCGTGGTAAGAAGTGGACCAAAGTGCAGCGTGGTAAGAAGTGGACCAAAGCGCAGCGTGGTAAGAAGTGGACCAAAGTGCAGCGTGGTAAGAAGTGGACCAAAGTGCAGCGTGGTAAGAAGTGGACCAAAGTGCAGCGTGGTAAGAAGTGGACCAAAGTGCAGCGTGGTAAGAAGTGGACCAAAGCGCAGCGTGGTAAGAAGTGGACCAAAGTGCAGCGTGGTAAGAAGTGGACCAAAGTGCAGCGTGGTAAGAAGTGGACCAAAGTGCAGCGTGGTAAGAAGTGGACCAAAGTGCAGCGTGGTAAGAAGTGGACCAAAGTGCAGCGTGGTAAGAAGTGGACCAAAGTGCAGCGTGGTAAGAAGTGGACCAAAGTGCAGCGTGGTAAGAAGTGGACCAAAGTGCAGCGTGGTAGGCGTTCATGATATTTCAATAGAACTGAACACTGAATAACAAAAACAACAAAGAGAACGAACAAAACCGAAACAGTTCTGTCTGGTGCAGAAACATAAAACAGAAAACAACTACCCACAAAACACAGGTGGGAAAAGGCTACCTAAGTATGGTTCTCAATCAGAAACAACGATAAACAGCTGCCTCTGATTGAGAACCACACCTGGCCAATCACACAGAAATAGAAAACATAGAATGCCCACCCCAACTCATGCCCACCCCAACTCAACTCAGGGCGTGACAAGAAGCCACTTCTGCGTTGTCTTGGCTGTGTGCTAAGGGTCATTGTCCTTTTGGAAGGTGAACCTTCGCCCCAGTCTGAGGTCCTGAGCGCTCTGGAGCAGGTTTTCATCAAGGATATCTCTGTACTTTTCTCTGTTCATCTTTGCCTCGATCCTGACTCGTCTCCCAGTCCCTGCCGCTGAAAAACATCCCCACAGCATGATGCTGGCACCACCATGCTTCACCGTAGGGATGGTGCCAGGTTTCCTCCATACATGACTCTTGGCATTCAAGCCAAAGAGTTCAATTGTGGTTTCATCAGACCAGATAATCTTGTTTCTCAGGGTCTGAGAGCCCTTTAGGTGCCTTTTGGCAAACTCCAAGCGGGCTGTCATGCGCCTTTTACTGAGGAGTGTTTTGGCCACTCCACCATTAAGGCTTGATTGGTGGAGTGCTGCAGAGATAGTTGTCCTTCTGGAAGGTTCTCCCATCTCAGCAGAGGAACTCTGGAGCTCTGTCAGCGTGACCATCGGGTTCTTGGTCACCTCCCTGTCCAAGGCCCTTCTCCCCCGATTGCTCAGTTTTGCCGGACGGCCAGCTCTGGGAAGAGTCTTGTTGGTTCCAAACTTCTTCCATTTAAGAATGATGGAGGCCACTTTTCTTGGGGACCTTCAATTCTTCAGAATGTTTTGGTACCCTTCCCCAGATCTGTGCCTTGACAGAATCCTGTCTCGTTGTTCTACGGACAATTCCTTCGACTTCATGGCTTGGTTTTTGCTGTGACGTGCACTGTCAACTGTGGGATCTTATATAGACAGGTGTGTGCCTTTCCAAATCGTGCCTTTCCAAATCATGCCCAATCAATTAAATTGACCACAGGTTGACTCCAATCAAGTTGTAGAAACATCTCAAGGACGATCAATAGAAACAGGATGCACCTGAGCTCAATTTCTTACATTAATACAGACAGGATTCCACAGAATTTGTGCAATAATACAGACAGGATTCCACCTGATTTCTCCGTTAGCACACATGACCACTTCACAGTGTGTGTGTGTGTGTGTGTGTGTGTGTGTGTGTGTGTGTGTGTGTGTGTGTGTGTGTGTGTGTGTGTGTGTGTGTGTGTGTGTGTGTGTGTGTGTGTGTATGTGTGTGTTAATGCCAGCATGTCCTTCTGGGTGTTAGTAGATCATTGGGAATGATCCTGCCCTTATAAGGTAGTTTAACCCATAGGGGTGATAGCAGCTCCTATGCAGGTATAGAAAGGAACGGTAGCACTTTACTTAATACCCACTGTCACAACATCTGACATAACTTGTCATAACACTGTCATGACCCATATATTTACACATGTTGTGATATATGTTGTGTTATGTTATGGCTGGTTATGGCACCTACATAAGTGTCAAAACCCACATTTATTCAAATTCGTTTTTTTTCCTGCCAAGAAGTTTCCTTTCGTTTGAAAATGTGTTTCTTAAATCCTTTGTTGTTGTTGTTATGAATTCTTTACATTCATGTTTTTTAAAATCATATTTTAAATCATTTGTAGAAAATACACTTTATGATACTGTCATGAAGCATTATGACCATCATAATCATATCAGCCAGATAGGCCTATCACGTACATGCTCTCATATCAGCCAGATAGACCTATCACGTACATGCTCTTATATCAGCCAGATAGACCTATCACGTACATGCTCTCATATCAGCCAGATAGACCTATCACGTACATGCTCTCATATCAGCCAGATAGACCTATCACGTACATGCTCTCATATCAGCCAGATAGGCCTATCACGTACATGCTCTTATATCAGCCAGATAGACCTATCACGTACATGCTCTCATATCAGCCAGATAGACCTATCACGTACATGCTCTCATATCAGCCAGATAGGCCTATCACGTACATGCTCTTATATCAGCCAGATAGACCTATCACGTACATGCTCTCATATCAGCCAGATAGGCCTATCACGTACATGCTCTTATATCAGCCAGATAGGCCTATCACGTACATGCTCTTATATCAGCCAGATAGGCCTATCACGTACATGCTCTTATATCAGCCAGATAGGCCTATCACGTACATGCTCTCATATCAGCCAGATAGGCCTATCACGTACATGCTCTCATATCAGCCAGATAGGCCTATCACGTACATGCTCTCATATCAGCCAGATAGGCCTATCACGTACATGCTCTCATATCAGCCAGATAGACCTATCACGTACATGCTCTTATATCAGCCAGATAGGCCTATCACGTACATGCTCTCATATCAGCCAGATAGGCCTATCACGTACATGCTCTCATATCAGCCAGATAGGCCTATCACGTACATGCTCTCATATCAGCCAGATAGGCCTATCACGTACATGCTCTCATATCAGCCAGATAGACCTATCACGTACATGCTCTTATATCAGCCAGATAGACCTATCACGTACATGCTCTCATATCAGCCAGATAGACCTATCACGTACATGCTCTCATATCAGCCAGATAGACCTATCACGTACATGCTCTCATATCAGCCAGATAGGCCTATCACGTACATGCTCTCATATCAGCCAGATAGACCTATCACGTACATGCTCTCATATCAGCCAGATAGGCCTATCACGTACATGCTCTCATATCAGCCAGATAGACCTATCACGTACATGCTCTCATATCAGTCATCAGTCAAAATGAGGGTGTCTTGTCCTGCTCCTGAAATCTGCTCCTACATTCATCCCAGTCATCAGTCAAAATGAGGGTGTCTTGTCCTGCTCCTGAAATCTGCTCCTACATTCATCCCAGTCATCAGTCAAAATGAGGGTGTCTTGTCCTGCTCCTGAAATCTGCTCCTACATTCATCCCAGTCATCAGTCAAAATGAGGGTGTCTTGTCCTGCTCCTGAAATCTGCTCCTACATTCATCCCAGTCATCAGTCAAAATGAGGGTGTCTTGTCCTGCTCCTGAAATCTGCTCCTACATTCATCCCAGTCATCAGTCAAAATGAGGGTGTCTTGTCCTGCTCCTGAAATCTGCTCCTACATTCATCCCAGTCATCAGTCAAAATGAGGGTGTCTTGTCCTGCTCCTGAAATCTGCTCCTACATTCATCCCAGTCATCAGTCAAAATGAGGGTGTCTTGTCCTGCTCCTGAAATCTGCTCCTACATTCATCCCAGTCATCAGTCAAAATGAGGGTGTCTTGTCCTGCTCCTGAAATCTGCTCCTACATTCATCCCAGTCATCAGCAGCAGATCATTGGGGCAGGTGGTCAATAAAACCTACAATTATATGACATAAATACACTGTTCACACATAGGCTATGGTGTAATGGAATCTGTTCCCTTGTGTGGGAAAACATTCCATAGAGGGTAGGGCCTAGGGGTTGTTTCTGGACGGGGACATAGAGGGTAGGGCCTAGGGGTTGTTTCTGGACGGGGCCATAGAGGGTAGGGCCTAGGGGTTGTTTCTGGACGGGGACATAGAGGGTAGGGCCTAGGGGTTGTTTCTGGACGAGGCCATAGAGGGTAGGTCCTAGGGGTTGTTTCTGGACGGGGCCATAGAGGGTAGGGCCTAGGGGTTGTTTCTGGACAGGGCCATAGAGGGTAGGGCCTAGGGGTTGTTTCTGGACAGGGCCATAGAGGGTAGGGCCTAGGGATTGTTTCTGGACGGGGCCATAGAGGTTTTGGCCTAGGGGTTGTTTCTGGACAGGGCCATAGAGGGTAGGGCCTAGGGGTTGTTTCTGGATGGGGCCATAGAGGGTGGGGCCTAGGGGTTGTTTCTGGACAGGGCCATAGAGGGTAGGGCCTAGGGGTTGTTTCTTGACGGGACCATAAAGGGTAGGGCCTAGGGGTTGTTTCTGGACAGGGCCATAGAGGGTAGGGCCTAGGGGTTGTTTCTGGACAGGGCCATAGAGCGTAGGGCCTAGGGGTTGTTTCTGGACGGGGCCATAGAGGGTAGGGCCTAGGGGTTGTTTCTGGACAGGGCCATAGAGGGTAGGGCCTAGGGGTTGTTTCTGGACAGGGCCATAGATGGTAGGGCCTAGGGGTTGTTTCTGGACAGGGCCATAGAGGTTTTGGCCTAGGGGTTGTTTCTGGACAGGGCCATAGAGGGTAGGGCCTAGGGGTTGTTTCTGGACAGGGCCATAATAGTAAGATCTGGGCTTGTTCATGAAGCCTCAGGTTAAATGCTGGTCCATTCATTATAACCTAAAAAGTCCAACTGATCCTAGATCAGTACTCATACACTGGGACACTTAATGAATATGAGACTTAAGTTCTGACCACCACATGGGGGAGCTAGAGTCCATTAAATAAAGTCAGGCTCTGTACCAATACTTACAGATGCATCCTTCCTTCCTTCCTAGAGGTAATCACTGATTGGTAGGTAGATAAGTGAGTGGGAAGAGGGAAGGAAGGAAAGAAAGAAGCGATGTCAGTCAGGCGCGAGGGGCGGCTCACCCAGGCTTTGTACAAAGATTGGTGTGAGTTACTTCCCTACTGTATAGTAATCATCATATATATAAACTCCCCTATGCATTTATTTGGACAGTGAAGCTAAAACTTTACATTTATCTTTATACTCCAGCATTTTGGATTTTATTTGAGGTAACAGCACAGAATGTCACCTTTTATTTGAGAGTATTGCATACATATCTGTTTACTATTTAAATATGTATGTACTTTATGTATCTAGTCCCCCCATTTGGAGGTGTCAAAAGTGTTTGGACAAATTCACTTATCGTGTAAATTGAGTCAACAGTTTAGTATTTGGTCCCATATTCCTACCACACAATGACTGCATCAAGCTTGTGACTCTACAAACCTGTTGGATGTTTTGCTGTTTGTTTTGGTTGTGTTTTGGATGATGTGTTTTGTGTTAGGTCGTCATTGTAAATAAAAAATTGTTCTTAACTGACTTGCCTAGATAAAGGTTCAATAAAAAATGTAAAAATGATGTATCTAGTCTCCCCATTTGAATGTGTCATAAGTATTTGGACACATTTAACTTATACTTTATGAAATATAATCAAAAGGTTAGTATTTGTTCCCATATTCCGAGCATGCAGTTACTACATCATGCTGTGACTCGACATTTGGATGCATTTGCGTTTCGGATTATGGTGTGTCCAGTAGAAATGAACGGTACATAATGTATTGTGCTATTCTTTATTGTAAATAAGAATAGAATATGCTTCTAAACAATTCTACATTCATGTGGATGCTATCATGATTACATATAATCATGAATGAATAGTGAATAATGATGAGTGAGAAAGTTACAGCTGCACAATGATCATGCCCCCAAAACATACTCTCACCATTACCAATAACGGGAGTTTTTTTGGGGGGGGGTATGATATTCATGCCTCATTATTCACGATTTATTCATGATTATCCATAGTCATGGGAGACGTGTTCAGAAACATGTTCTATTCTTATTTATAATAAAAGTGACTCCAAAATGACACCATACATTATTTACCATTTATTTCTACTGGGCACAACATATTTTATTTAACCTTTATTTAACTAGGCAAGTCAGTTAAGAACAAATTCTTATTTACAGTGACGGCCTACACCGGCCAAACCCGGACGACGCTGGGCCAATTGTGCGCCACCCTAAGGGACTCCCAATCACGGCCGGATGTGATACAGCCTGGATTCAAACCAGGGACTGTATTGAAGCCTCTTGCACTGAGATGCAGTGCCTTAGACCGCTGCGCCACTCGGGAGCCCATAAAATGCATTCCCAGCATTCATGGGGGAGTGTATGACATGATTAGGTTTGGCCTGCTATATTCAAATACCTTTGAAAAGCTTCCTTCCAAACTGGGGAAAACACTATGTAAAACAATTCTGAGCCCTTAATTCACACCTCCCTGAGGCGTATAGTAAGTTCAACATCTTTCCATCCTCTTCCCTCTGTTTCCAGCTGATCAACCTTATCAGCTCTATCCGTTAAAGAGCAACTGCCTACGAGGGTATGAAAAAAGGCTTTTGTCTAGAGGAGATGGAGTTTTTGTCAAAATTGACTTTTTGAAGCAGGTTTAAGAGAATTTAAGCAGCAGATTAGGAAGTAACGTAGCAGGTTAGGATAATTAGGTTAAGGGAAGGGTTAGTTTAAAAGCCCCCCAAAAAACAATCTACTTTTGACGGCAAATTTGACAAAAGGTGTACCATGAAAAAGTGACGTTTGTATACGAAGCTCTTCAGACAGTAACGGAAGACCCAAAATGGAGTAGAACTACCCTCCACCTCTCGCCGCGCCCCTCTCGGATCCTGGCCAATTCCATCGCGAGGGAGTGTGTAAATTGCCCGTAGGCACAGATCTAGGTTCAGTTTACCCTCCCCCAAATCCCAAACTCAACCAAAAACTGGCCTTAGATCGGCGTCTAGGGTTCATATAGTCCTGCAGCAGGTGTGTCCGGGAAGAGTCAAACCCCCAACCCTTCTCATGTTCTCGGTGTTACACCACCTATAAATCCAGGACACTGGCTCGAGCAGGGTCTGAAGGCTATACCCACCCTTGAGAGAGAGGACGTCACGGTTCTGACCAACAAGGCATCTGCATCTCCAGCTGTGCAACTTCAATGCAGGCAAGTGAGTCTTATAGGATAGGCTATATATGTTTCCCAAAAGTTTTATTTTCACAATCTGCTTTATGAAATTCCTTTATGCAAAATAAAATGATCTGCTGCTTCGAATAAACAACTTTTGGTCAGCATCAACTCAACTTGATTTGATTTATTTTAGGCTACCGGTACATCACCAACTCCATAACTCCGTCTCTGGACTTTCCCATGGAGTCTATTCTGTCTGTGTTTGCCTAAATGTTTCCCTCTCGAGAAGGTGAGCACCATTCCAAATGGAGAGAGATCTGCACCTGCCTCACGCTGAGCCACGCGCACAATACATGATGAAGATGACGTTTTGTTCGTTCGGCTCGCGTTAAGCAGGTGCAGGAAAACTGCGTGAAAACAAAGCAGACGGGAAAAGGGATAAAGTTCAAATAAATGTGAATATAATTTGAAAAGGCGCTATAAACATATAAATCCATCGACCACTCATTAGAGATTAGCCGGCTCTACAATATTCCCGTAGGGACAAGTAATTGGATCAGAGCCCAGTTTTGAGCAGATAGGCTACCAACGCAGGCATAGAGGCCTGTATAGCTGTCGCATAGACATACAAAGAAAAACTCTGAAATTACGTTTTCTACTTTTTTCTTTGTGTTGAGCAGGTGGGCACTATCTGCATGGAAGCGGAGTTCTAATGGCCGTTTCGTGCCTGTTCATTATTTAGTAAATATTGACATTGAATTTTCTCTCGTGGGCAGAGAGAATAGGACCGGGGACGTATGCTACCACGGAGATCCAAGTCCCTTCCAACAGTATGGTTGAAATGGCACGGTAATCGTAGGGTAGTCTGATGGAGGAATCGGTTAAACATTAACGGGCCGTGCGTGCGGCCTGGCGGACACAGCGGAGAGCTCTCCAACCGGACCAAATGTCTGACAACGAACTACGTTTAATAAAGTCTAATAAAATGTATTTAAATTAAGATGAATAATAGGCCTATAATGACACACACACACACACACACACACACACACACAGGTCAAGAGGGTCTTGGTGGAGCTTGCGTGGTGACTTGCTGCCTGAGGGGTGTGTGCTTTTAACAGACAGTCAAATGTGTCACAAATTAAACATGCAAACACCCTGGGAGTTCCTGATTGTCAAATAGATTGTGTTCCATGTTTCTGATTGGCCCTTAAATGAGATAGAAAGGAGATAAGAGAAACCCTGAGGCTTTAGGCCTACACTCTGTCTCTCTGTCTCACTCTCTTGGTCTCTGTCTCTCTGTCTCTGTCTCTGTCTCTCTGTCTCACTCTCTTGGTCTGTCTCTCTGTCTCTGTCTCTGTCTCTTCTCTCTCTCTGTCTCTCTCTGTCTCTCTGTCTCTGTCTCTCTCTCTCTGTCTCTGTTTCTCTGTCTCACTCTCTTGGTCTCTGTCTCTCTCTCTATCTTTGTCTTTGTCTCGGTCTCTCGCTCTCTCTCTCTTTCATCTCTCACACACACACCGTCTGTCTGAGTTTGGGTGGCAGGAGTCTGTTTTTCACATTTGCTCTTTAGGAAGATTAGTTTCCAGGCTAACATGTGGTTGCTTGGTAACGGCAAGTCATTTCCACCTCTGCTCACTATTCAAACAGCCCGACCTTACAGGGGAGCAGAACAACACTCACACAACGCTGAAACAACACTCACACAACGCTGAAACACTCAAATGTCATAAAACAACTTCACTCAAAATGATAACAACACTGTGTGTGTGTGTGTATGTTTGTGTGTGTGTTTGTGAGTGTGTGTTTGGTGTGTGTCAGGACAACACTCACACAATGCTGAAACGCTCAAACAACATAAAACAACTTTACTCAAAATGATAACAACACTGTGTGTGTGTGTGTGTGTGTGTGTGTGTGTGTGTGGTGTGTCAGGACAACACTCACACAACGCTGAAACAGTCAAACAACATAAAACAACTTCACTCAAAATGATAACAACACTGTGTGTGTGTGTGTGTGTGTGCCCAGATGTTATCAGGTCAGGTCATGCAAATGATGCATTTGCCAGTGAAATGGGACTAACTGCTATAGAGGGTGAAGGACTGAAGGTTTAAAGTGTTGAGGGAGTAGTTAAATAGTTATGTTAGTTAATGTCACACACACACACACACACACACACTGTGACTCCTTTTAGGACCACTAGGTGGAGGCATCAGCTCATAGATACAGAGCACTTAGCATTCCATGACAAATATTCAAATTCTTACCAGAAGTGGAACCTTTGTTGCCAACATGGCAGCCTTTATAATGACAGTAGGCATGAATGAAACAAAGTTTTCCAAACTCTGTGAAGGCCCATCGCTATGCTACATACAGTATGTGTTTTCTATGAGTCTGGGGCCCATATTTATAAAGCTGCTCACAGGCACAGTGCAGTCAAAAACGTGATTTCCTGTGTTTTATATATATTTCCACACTAGGAGGTTGGAATAATACTGTGAAATTGTGAACATTTTGATAATTCCCTTTTAGTGTAAGAGCTGTTTGAAAAGACCTCCTGAAATCGCAGCCCGTTGTGGTGGGATGGAGTTTCAGCCAGCCTGGTGACCCAGGCGGTGATTTAGTTAATAGACCAATAAGAAAGAGAGTTCTAAACCTTTCTGCCAATAACAGCTAGTTTTCAGTTCCCCCCCACCACTCAGACCAATCCCATAGCTTGAAAAACTGCTCTTTGCTAAGAAACTATTTTAGTTTATTTTTGGCCATTTTAATTGAGAACAATCACAGGAAGGTACTTCATTTTTACCCAGATATGATTTGATATTGAGATTAAAACAGCTGCATTGGACCTTTAAAGAAGGAGTGCTGATCTAGGATGAGTTTTGCCTTATTAGATCATATTGAATCCACTGATCCTGGATCAGCACTTCTACTCTGAGATAGTTTGTGAATAAGGCCTCTGACCTCTTCTCAGAAGAACACCTGCTTTTTTTCACATTCTGTTAACTCAAACCCAAATAATGTTGTTGACTCATCCTATACTCGTATTTGTGGCCAAAGCATAAATTGGAGGGGGAAAAAACACTTTAAAAATCCCACCTCAAACATGTATCTCAAACAGACTGGTTTAAAAAGTGCTTGCTATTTACACATAGAGGATGATGTGGAGGATGAGCTGGCCAATCAGTGGTCTACTTGCGTGAATATTTTTAATGGCCGGTGTATGTCCACACCGTCCTGCTGTTGGGGTAAACCCACACCATTCCTACACAGAAAAACGGATTTTTAGCATACTTAATTACCATTTTTTAGGAAGGAAAGCTATTTCACTCATATTGTCATTAATTCTAGGTCATATTTCATAGAAATCTAGAAACACTGGATAATTACTCTTTCTCTTTTAGCCCTATGCTCTGTTATTGTAAGGAGGCATCTGTTATACATTGTAAGACATTGTAACAATACAAGTATTATACCTTAGAGTGTGTGTGTGTGTGTGTGTGTGTGTGTGTGTGTGTGTGTGTGTGTGTGTGTGTGTGTGTGTATATATATATAAGCCTACATTATGAGCAGAGGAGATGTGTTCATCTTTGCCATAAGTCACCTCTGTGGTAGGCTAATAATTTAATATTGATTCTCTCCTCTCTCTTTCCTTCTCTCTGCAACCTGCTGCCTCCGCGGCGTCTCCATGGTAACCCGTGTCCGTAAGCTGTTGCTGATGGTGTGAAGTTGCATAACCGGTTTTCCCCCTAATCGACACAAACAGTAGCCTGCATCACGTCAAAGAAAATGATTTTTTTTGCACCTTTGGAGATTAAAAAAAGGCCTATCCCAGCCGCCCAACAAAATGACTGGGAATAAAATAGGCCAAATGAAGAAGCGTGTCTCTTTGGGAGATGAGGAGTAGCCTATGTATAGGCTAATAAATCCAAACCATTAGCATTATTTTAAAACATATTTGTTGTAGCCTGATCAGGAAACAGAATATGAGTTTGAGGAGGTTTAGAGAACACGAGTTTTGTATCTTTTCTATCGTTTTGCTTCATGGCCATGTGAGCTGGTGTAAAGTCTCTCTCTGTCGCTCTCTCTTTCTCCCTCCTCTCTCTGTCTGTCTTTCTTATCCCCATTGCTGTCTCGGTTGTTGCCTTGGAGACGGAACGGGAATGCAGCAGCGGCTGGAGAGAAAATGTTGAATTCCACCTTCCCCCGGCTCGCGACTCCGCAGTATCTCCCTCCTCTCTTCTCCTTCTTCACAGCGCCACTTCTATCAGACTGCAGCAAAACTCATCCAATCACCTGCTCGGAAAACTGCACCACGTGTTCCGTCTTCCTTTATTCACAAATGTTTAGCTTTGCGCTCGAGCTGATGAGTCATCATAGAATGGCAACACACACGCACAGATGGAGATAGTGATGAGGAGGAGAAGAAGGAGGTGGTGTTGATGATAATGGAGATTATGACGATGATAAAAAAGATGACAAGGGTGAAGATGAGATCACTGTTAAACTCCAGTAGGCTACATTATCACACTCCCATGTAGCGAGGTTTCAGCACCACTCGATTTCAGAACCATGGACAGCGACAGTAAGAAGGCCTTGCATTTATCCAAGGGCCGCCTGCCGCTGAGATCACTACTCCAGTTTTTCTTTCTATAAAAAGCCCACCAATAAACCTTGATTTTGTCAATTGAGCAATATGTCTATAGAGGTTCTAAATCTGAGTATGGACGCAGTGTTGACCTGAATGGCTGATGGTCTATCTCATCTGAACTTTGATTGACTCGTTTTGACCTATAGCCTCGTTGACCAGGACCTTAACACAGCTGGGGACATTATGTGCCCACGGACATCAGTACCAGCCCAGCTGTTGCATGTTGCTTCACCGTAGAAGACTATTATTGGCTAGCCTTTTGGGTTTCCAGAGTCGTAGGCTTATAATCAGTCATAGAGATGGGTGTTGCTCTGGGTCTAGTAAAACTAAAGCTGTCCATAAAGTGTACACCTCTGATTATTACATACAGGGCTAACTTTCAGCGTTCTTGATCACATTAATCACAAGGCAATTCAATTAACATTGCTGGGAGGCACGGGGACCGTTTGTAACGATTTATACTTGTATTTTTGAATGTACAATATATAAAACAGAACGTTTTATAATACCAT
The DNA here is from genome assembly GCF_013265735.2 of Oncorhynchus mykiss. Classification (NCBI taxonomy): domain Eukaryota; kingdom Metazoa; phylum Chordata; class Actinopteri; order Salmoniformes; family Salmonidae; genus Oncorhynchus; species Oncorhynchus mykiss. The sequence goes on along the minus strand of NC_048571.1, from coordinate 6,432,822 downwards.
AGTAACAGTTGCCACATGTTAACGGTAAAGAATCCCGTTGGTTTGAAGTGGTAAAATAGTACATTCAACGTTCAGAGGGGGTGGGGGCAGGCTGCGTCTCTCGCGCCACTGAGTCCAGTCCCTTGGAGAGCACGGTGTCGTTCCCCTCTTATGAACGAATATATACATTTTCCCCAAAACACTGACGCGCTATAAGCTATCACTTTAGTCCACCGTATAATAGCCTATCCATTTCTCAAAAGCCACAATAACGATACAATCAGAATACTTTTATACAGCATGCAGTAAAGTTAACTATAGCTATCTCTTTCCGCCCAAAGTCCCGTGTAGTGTCCGTTAGATTCCCCGAGCTTTGACTGAACACATGACACGACAGTTCGGTAACGGGGCGAGGTGAAGCTAGGCGTAGTGACTGATTCCTCCTGATTCCAGACTCAGGTTCCCGATCAAATCCCCGTCGTGTGTTAGTCCGGTTCACCACCAAGCGTATACATTCAATCCCCGCTCAAACAACCGGCGGGTGTGTGGCTGGTGTCCGCGACCGTATCCTAAACCAAATCCCCCTCCCCCTCCCTCTCTCCTCCCCTCATCCAGTTCTTAACGATCCAACTCGCTATCCGTTTTCCCGTCTTTCTCCTTCTCCTTCTCCTTCTTCTCCTTCCCATTCTCCTTCTCCTTCTCCCTTGACCCTCCCTCGTTCTTCAGGTCCTGGAAACACCTCGGTAAAATAGTGCGGGTCTGCGTTTATCCTCAGCATTGGCCCGCTCATTCCGGTCAATGAGACCAAGGGCCCGCTCCCAGAAGGCCTCCCGGCTGGACTCCACCAGGAACGGCTTGAGCGGGTAGGAGATCTCGTTGCCCATGTAGGAGTAGGCCAGGTACAGGCAGGTGAGGGAAGGTCGCCTGCAGCTCGTATTCAGACACCGTGTCTTCCTCCACGGCCTCTCGGCAGAGCAAGTAGACGAAGACCAGGTTAGCCGGGGTGATGAAGCCCTGGTCCTGCCAGCCCTGCACTAACAGAGCCCGGTCACGTTACGGAACCACAGGATGACCTCATTGGCCGTGAGCTCTTTGAGCTTGAAGCAGCGGCGGCAGAGAAAGTCAGAGAGACCACCTCAGGAGCTCGCCGGTGGAAGCTAGAGGACGAACAACACAAACAGTTAGACACACACACACACACACACACACACACACACACACACACACGTTACCCACCTGCACCCCCACCCTCCGAGGGGAGATGAATAAGCGTCCATTCTGGGTCTGCCGCCGGGTCTGGTCCGGTACTGTAGGAACAGGCACAGGAATTGGCCCGGGTTTGGGCCCTGTCGGTTTTCTGTCGAGATCCGTTGGACGGTTGTGATTTCTTGATGTTGTCCGGTGTTGAGCTGGTCCACCAAGGGATCGGATTTGGCCTGGCTGGCGTCGGGTTTGGGATCACCTTTTTGGCATTCTTCTTCTTGGCCGATGCGGCGACCAGCCTCTTCCACGTCAAGAGCATGGAGCAGCACCGAGTGGCGCTTCTTTAGGCTCTTCTCCTGTTGTTTCCCGCCGGTCGCAAGGTCCGGTTTCTCGTCCACACACACACCGCCCGCTGCCTTCCTTGACCTCGGCGACAGAGACAGAACAGTACCCATGTCTGCAGCGCGCAGCGCCTTCCAACACACGGAGCTTCCCGAGCTTTGTGTCCCAGTCCGTATCGATGGGGTGTTCGAATAGTTTAATTAAAGTTCACACACACAGCTACATTGACGGTTTGACCGCGGAGAGTCCAGAGATGTCCAGAGGTGTGTGATACTCGGTGATTCCAGCAATATGCGCTAGATTCACTCACACATTTCTCTCTCTCTCTCTTTCTCTCTCGCGCTCTCTCTCTCTCTCTGACTCTATCTCTATGAACACACAGTCGTCCCCTCTCTCTCTCTCTCTCTCTCTCTCTCTCTCTCTCTCTCTCTCTCTCTCTCTCTCCTCTCTCTATCACACACACGTTCACGAATCACGATCACACACACGCTGTGCCACTCCTTCTGTCGCAGCGCAGCGCGCGGCACTCAGCTCTTGGAACGGACAGAGGCCGGTAACTGCAGGTGCGCGAGAGATGCTGCCGGTTTTACAGCTCCAAATATCCAACCAGAGAGGATGGTGCTTAGATTGACAGGTTATTCGACCCATGTGTGTACGTGCGTGCGTGCGTGCGTGCGTGCGTGATGCCCTCCATATCTCCAGCTTGTTGAGTGTTAAAACAGGCTGCAGTTGTTCATGGGGGAGAGAGAAAGAGTGAGAAAGAGAAGAGATAAGAAGGTGAGAAGGACTCACAGGAGGAAGAGTGAGGGAAGGAGGGTGAGAGATGAGGCGGCAGATGGAGAGAGGGGAAGGAGGGTGAGAGATGAGAGGCAGATGGAGAGAGAGGGGAGGAGGGTGAGAGATGAGAGGCAGATGGAGAGAGAGGGAAGGAAAGTGAGAGATGAGAGGCAGATGGCGAGAGAGGGAAGGAGGGTGAGAGATGAGGGCAGATGGAGAGAGAGGGAAGGAGGGGGAGAGATGAGAGGCAGATGGCGAGAGAGGGAAGGAGGGTGAGAGATGAGGCAGATGGAGAGAGAGGGAAGGAGGGGGAGAGATGAGAGGCAGATGGAGAGAGAGGGAAGGAGGGTGAGAGATGAGGCAGATGGAGAGAGAGGGAAGGAGGGGGAGAGATGAGAGGCAGACGGAGAGAGAGGGGAGGACGGGGAGAGATGAGAGGCAGATGGAGAGAGAGGGAAGGACGGTGAGAGATGAGAGGCAGATGGAGAGAGAGGGAAGGAGGGTGAGAGATGAGAGGCAGATGTAGAGAGAGGGAAGGAGGGAGAGATGAGAGGCAGATGGAGAGAGAGGGAAGGAGGGGGAGATGAAGAGAGGCAGATGGAGAGAGGCAGATAGGTGAGAGGGAAGGAGGGGGAGAGGAAAGGAGGATAGGGAAAATGAGGATGGGGAGAGGAAGATAGGGGTGAGGAGGATAGGAAGAGGAGGATAGGGGTGAGGAGGATAGGAAGAGGAGGATAGGAAGAGGATGATAGGGAGAGGAGGATAGGGAGAGGAGGATAGGAAGAGGAGGATAGGAAGAGGAGGATAGGGGTGAGGGAGATAGGAAGAGGAGGATAGGAAGAGGAGGATAGGGGGTGAGGAAGATAGGAAGAGGAGGATAGGAAGAGGAGGATAGAAGAGGAGGATGGGGTGAGGATGATAGGAAAATTAGGATAGGGAAAGGAGGATAGGGGTGAGGAGGATAGAGAAGAAGAGGATAGGTGTGAGGAGGATAGAGAAGAGGAGGATAGGGTGAGGAGGATAGGTTGAGGAGGATAGGAAGAGGAGGATATGGGAGAGGAGGTTAGGAAGAGGAGGATAGGAAGAGGAGGATAGGGAAGAGGATGATAGGGGAGAGGGGGATAGGAAGAGGAGGATAGGGAGAGGAGGATAGGAAGAGGAGGATAGGGAAGAGGAGGATAGGAAGAGGATGGATAGGAAGAGGAGGATAGGTGTGAGGAGGATAGGGAGAGGAGGATAGGAAGAGGATGATAGGGAGAGGAGGATAGGGAGAGGAGGATAGGAAGAGGAGGATAGGGAGAGGAGGATAGGAAGAGGAGGATCGGGAAGAGGAGGATAGGAAGAGGAGGACAGGAAGAGGAGGATAGGTGTGAGGAGGATAGGGAGAGGAGGATAGGAAGAGGATGATAGGGAGAGGAGGATAGGAAGAAGAGGATAGGAAGAGGAGGACAGGAAGAGGAGGACAGGAAGAGGAGGATAGGAAGAGGAGGATAGGGAAGAGGATGATAGGGGAGAGGGGATAGGAAGAGGAGGATAGGGAGAGGAGGATAGGAAGAGGAGGATAGGGAAGAGGAGGATAGGAAGAGGAGGACAGGAAGAGGAGGATAGGTGTGAGGAGGATAGGGAGAGGAGGATAGGAAGAGGATGATAGGGAGAGGAGGATAGGAAGAAGAGGATAGGAAGAGGAGGACAGGAAGAGGAGGACAGGAAGAGGAGGATAGGAAGAGGAGGATAGGGAAGAGGATGATAGGGGATGAGGGGGATAGGAAGAGGATGATAGGGAGAGGAGGATAGGAAGAGGAGGATAGGAAGAGGAGGATAGGAAGAGGAGGACAGGAAGAGGAGGATAGGAGAGGAGGATAGGAAGAGGAGGATAGGGAGAGGAGGATAGGAGAGGAGGATAGGGAAGAGGAGGATAGGGAGAGGAGGATCGGTGTGAGGAGGATAGGGAGAGGAGGATAGGAAGAGGATGATAGGGAGAGGAGGATAGGAAGAGGAGGATAGGAAGAGGAGGACAGGAAGAGGAGGATAGAGAAGAGGTGGAAATGGTAGATGAGAGGAAGGGAAAAATTGTCTGGTGGTGGACATAACTGCTTCTATCTCCTTTCTCCTTCAACCCTCCCTCCCTCCCTCCCTCCCTCCCTCCCTCCCTCCCCTCCCTCCCTCCCTCCCTCCCTCCCTCCCTCCCTCCTGTCACACTCCATTCTCTCCTCCCCGCCATCTCTGTTTGCTCATTACCCATCCATCCATCCATTCTCACTCCCTCACCCTTCTCCTCCTCCCTCTTTCTTTTTCCTCCCCTCTCCCTCATTTGTGTTCAACTGGTTCTACCCTTCTGCCCAGGTGTTAATTTGTTCACTTCCGTTGGTGTAGTTAAAAGGACTGGTAAAGAGACATGGTGGGAACTCCCTCTAGTCTGGCCATGTTTACATCAATCCAATACTTTGAACCGGGAAGGGCTGCACACTTCGGAGAAAACGGTGGAGATTTGGGACTGAGGGAGAGAGGTGTGTTAGCTGTGAGAGCCAATCGAATGCTTTTAAATGTGTAGGCAGGGGCTCACACTTCTGGGAGAAAATTGGAGATTTGGGATGCAGAGAGGCGTGTGAGCTGTGAGAGCCAACCAGAGGCAACCCTCCCTCCACAGAGCAGAGCGCTGCATCACGACACCACCTCCTACTGCATAGCTTTATGGCCAATGCAGACTTTATGGGACTTTCATCATAATTTTGCTCTTTCCAAATACTCATCCAGCTAACAGGGTGGCCATTTATGGCAGCAGGCTCATGCATGGTATTGCACTTCCATTGCTAAACAAAAATCAATTTCTCACTGACAAAATCAGGTAGATGTAATACACGTGTTGTCCACAAGAGGTCCTGCGCACACCGTGATGGTGAATGCCCCCATCTGTTCAGATATCAGTCAGAAACGGGGACAAAGGCGGCTTAGCAGGCGTGGATTCAGGATGATATGACACTACAGGCCCTGAATACATGTTTCTGCTGACTTTTTCATTTGCAAACGAGATGTTGGGGATTTGTAGCCTACTGACCACATCGTTTGTAATTAAAAGGAAGGCCTATATTTTTTATGTATTGTATCTATGTATTTTCAATTTTATTATGAATAAAACTGTTTTGATACTTGCAGGTCTAGTAGGTCGTACTATAAGGTCTTGCTATACGCATATCTTGGCCATAGCCATGCATCTGACCCCAAAATAACTCAATACCAACGCCACTATACGACATAAAGCCTAATTATGAATTAATCCACTAATTTAATTTGTCTATGAAAGCCAGTATTTAAGTAGGCTAAACATGTGTAGTGGCAATAGTAGGCTTAGACTGCCTGTAAAAATAACAGCCTAAACCAGAAAGGTAGAATATGGGTGAGAAATCAGCAGGCCCATTATAGGCCAATAGGACAGGCCTATTCATAGAAATGGACCTAATAAAGGAGGGGTCAGAAGTCTGGACAATGAGCATCTGTGAGATAGATAGCTCGTCGTTAAACGATTAAGACTCTAACTACCAGGATGCATCAGAACAAAACAAATCCTCTCCCCTCTGCTCTGGGTAGAGATTGCCCAAAATATGATAGGATCAGTTTATCCTCCCCAAATCATAACCTCAATTATTACTGGGTCACGCGTAAAACTGACTCTAGATCAGTGTCTAGGGGTAGACGTTATCCGAGTCCCCCTCCCCTCGCGTCTCGCTCACGGCTGTGGGCTGTGCGCTGCAGGGGGGCGGGAGGCGAGGAGAGCGAAGCGGCAGAAGGCTCATTGTGTGTCGGTTAGAAAGTGGGGGTCGTTGCGGGGGGGAGAAAGCGTGCGTGGAGGCTGAACTCTCGCTTTTGTCGCCTGTGGAGGAGGGGGCGGATTAAGTAGCCAGCTCGCTCACACACACCAGGGACGCCCGGTTCGTTTATCAGCATCATCATCATACCCATTACCGAGGATACACAGTGAACCGGGAAGGGATGCAAATTTAGCGCGAGACGGACAGTGGGACTTCGGTCTCAGCTGGATTCGGATAAATGGTGCGTGCGCCGTTCCGTCGTCGGCGATGAGAAGAAAGGAGGACAAAAGATGAACGGATGGAGGATAGACACGGCCCCCCGGTAGACACGCGCCTTCGGTTTACCGCATCTCTCTGATCTCGTGCCGCCGTGCGTGAGTCTGTCGGTCGGTCGTTCAGACTGTGTCTCACTAGGGAGAAAAACCCGAACAGTATTCCCGAATTACAGGAGGCGTTGCCTGTATCTGACTGACTGCAGAGAGACTATTGTCTGTGTGTGATTTGACGTTTAGGGGTGTGATTGTATGTGAGCGGGTGTGCTTGTGTGTGTGGTGACTGTGAAAGGTGTGTTTGTCTGATTTGATGGCGAGGGGTGTGTGAGGGTGTGTGAGTTGCTGGTGTAAGGGTGTGTGTGGGTTGACAGTACAGGTGTGTGTGTGAGCCATGGGGAACACAGAGAGTATGGAGTCTCAGCTAGCTGTCATCAGGGCCAGGGCTGCTCCTGTCAAGCTGCCCATGCCTGATCCTGCTGAGCTGGAAGAGAGGTTCTCCATTGCACTGGTAGGTGACACACACACAAGCAAGAAACGCACACATGCTCACATACACACGCTCATACATTGCATGTGCGTGTCTGTAGGATTGTTGCGTGTGTGTGTGTGTTGGAGTGTTGAGTGTGTGCATGTATGAGTGTTGAGTGTGTGTGTGTGTATGAGTGTTGAGTGTGTGTGTGTGTGTGTGTGTGTGTGTGTGTGTATGTATGAGTGTGTGTGTGTGTGTGTATGAGTGTTGGGTGTGTGTATGAGTGTTGAGTGTGTGTGTATGTATGAGTGTTGAGTGTGTGTGTGTGTATGAGTGTGTGTATGAGTGTTGAGTGTGTGTGTGTGTATGAGTGTTGAGTGTGTGTGTGTGTGTGTGTGTGTGTGTATGAGTGTTGAGTGTGAGTGTGTGTGTGTGTATGAGTGTTGAGTGTGTGTGTGTGTGTGTATGAGTGTGTGTGTGTATGAGTGTGTGTGTGTGTGTATGAGGGTTGTGTGTGTATGAGTGTTGAGTGTGTGTGTATGAGTGTTGAGTGTGTGTGTGTGTGTGTGTGTGTGTGTATGAGTGTGTGTGTGTATGAGTGTGTGTGTGTGTATGTATGAGTGTTGAGTGTGTGTATGAGTGTTGCGTGTGTGTGTGTGTGTGTTGGAGTGTTGAGTGTATGTGTGTGTGTGTTGGAGTGTTGAGTGTGTGTGTGTTGGAGTGTTGAGTGTGTGTGTGTGTATGTATGAGTGTTGAGTGTGTGTGTGTGTATGAGTGTTGAGTGTGTGTGTATGAGTGTTGAGTGTGTGTGTGTGTATGTATGAGTGTTGAGTGTGTGTGTGTGTATGTATGAGTGTTGAGTGTGTGTGTGTGTCTGAGTGTTGAGTGTGTGTGTATGTATGAGTGTTGAGTGTGTGTGTATGAGTGTTGGAGTGTGTCCCCTAACCCATTATGGATGACTGGTTAGAATGGAAGAGTGTTGTTGTAAATACCATCTCTGTCCCTGCATATGTAACGCGTTGCCTCTTCCAGATACACTGCCATATTTAATTCTCTGTGTGTCAGTAAGAGTCCTTCATATCACACATACTCATATTTAATTATCTGAGTGTGTCAGTAAGAGTCCTTCATATCACACATACTCATATTTAATTCTCTGAGTGTGTCAGTAAGAGTCCTTCATATCACACATACTCATATTTAATTCTCTGTGTGTCAGTAAGAGTCCTTCATATCACACATACTCATATTTAATTATCTGTGTGTCAGTAAGAGTCTTTCATATCACACATACTCATATTTATTTATCTGAGTGTGTCAGTAAGAGTCCTTCATATCACACATACTCATATTTAATTCTCTGTGTGTCAGTAAGAGTCCTTCATATCACACATACTCATATTTAATTCTCTGTGTGTCAGTAAGAGTCTTTCATATCACACATACTCATATTTATTTATCTGAGTGTGTCAGTAAGAGTCCTTCATATCACACATACTCATATTTAATTCTCTGTGTGTCAGTAAGAGTCCTTCATATCACACATACTCATATTTAATTCTCTGTGTGTCAGTAATAGTCTTTCATATCACACATACTCATATTTAATTCTCTGTGTGTCAGTAAGAGTCTTTCATATCACACATACTCATATTTAATTCTCTGTGTGTCAGTAAGAGTCTTTCATATCACCCATACTCATATTTAATTCTCTGAGTGTGTCAGTAAGAGTCTTTCATATCACACATACTCATATTTAATTCTCTGAGTGTGTCAGTAAGAGTCTATCATATCACACATGCTCATATTTAATTCTCTGCTCACGCATGTTCATGTCTCTGTTGAAGAGGGAATTTCTGTCTTCAGTAGACAGAGGTCTTCTGGAGAGATGTGTGTACTTAATTAGTTTAATACCCCCCCCCCCTCTCTGTGTATCTCTCTCTCTCTGTATCTCTCTCTCTCTGTATCTCTCTGTCTCTCTCTCTCTCTGTATCTCTCTGTCTCTCTCTCTCTCTGAATCTCTCTGTCTCTCTCTCTCTGTATCTCTCTGTCTCTCGCTCTCTCTGTATCTCTCTGTCTCTCTCTCGCTCTCTGTATCTCTCTCTCTCTCTCTCTCTCTGTCTCTCTCTCTCTCTCTCTCTCTCTGTATCTCTCTGTCTCTCTCTCTGTATCTCTCTGTCTCTCTCTCTCTCTCTGTCTCTCTCTCTCTGTATCTCTCTGTCTATCTCGCTCTCTCAATCTGTATCTCACTCTGTATCTCCCTCTGTATCTCTCTGTATCTCTCTCTGTATATCTCTCTGTATCTCTCTCTGTATCTCACTCTGTATCTCTCTCTGTATCTCACTCTGTATCTCTCTCTGTATATCTCTCTGTATCTCTCTCTGTATCTCTCTCTGTATCTCTCTGTATCTCTCTGTATCTCTCTCTGTATCTCTCTCTGTATCTCTCTCTGTCTCTCTCTGTATCTCCCTCTGTATCTCTCTGTATCTCTCTCTGTATCTCTCTCTGTATCTCTCTCTGTATCTCCCTCTTTATCTCTCTGTATCTCCCTCTGTATATCTCTCTGTATCTCTCTGTATCTCTCTCTGTATCTCTCTCTGTATCTCTCTCTGTATCTCCCTCTCTGTCTGTCATCTTCTCCTTCACTTTATCCATCTTTCAATTCTTCTCTCTCTCTCTCTTCCTCTTTCTCTCTCTCTCTCTCTCTCTCTTCATCTGTCTCTCTCTCTCTCTCTTCCTCTGTCTCTCTCTCTCTCTCTCTCTCTGTCTCTCTCTCTGTATCTCTCTGTCTATCTCGCTCTCTCACTCTGTATCTCACTCTGTATCTCCCTCTGTATCTCTCTGTATCTCTCTCTGTATCTCTCTCTGTATCTCTCTGTATCTCTCTGTATCTCTCTCTGTATCTCTCTGTATCTCTCTCTGTATCTCTCTCTGTATCTCCCTCTCTGTCTGTCACCTTCTCCTTCACTTTATCCATCTTTCAATTCTTCTCTCTCTCTCTCTTCCTCTTTCTCTCTCTCTCTCTCTCTCTCTCTTCCTCTGTCTCTCTCTCTCTCTCTTCCTCTGTCTCTCTCTCTCTCTCTTGCTGTCTCTCTCTCACTCTCTTTCTCTCTCTCTCTCTCTCTCTCTCTCTCTCTCTCTCTCTCTCTCTCGCTCTCTGTCTCTCAGAACTCTATGAACCTGCCTCCTGATAAGGTGCGTCTGCTCCGTTGCTACGACAACGAGAAGAAGTGGGAGCTGATATGTGATCAGGTGAGACAGAAGGTCAACTCTGATTGGCCAAAGAACAGCCTGGTCTGATAATGACCCCTAGCACTGTCCCGCGTCTATGTTAGTAGACCTGAAGGAACTGGATAGGTGTAAGCTATATGGAGGAAGCTCCTCCTAGCCCATTGGAAGGCTGTGTGTGGCCAACGTCACATGCCTGATACACCAGTCCAGTCCCTTCAGCACTGTAGAAACAGAAGAGCAGCAACCAACATGGTTCATTCAGGTATTCAGCATCTCTTTGGCCAGTGTGAAAGGCAAGTGTGTAACCATTGCTTGTGTGTGTGTGTGTGTGTGTGTGTGTGTGTGTGTGTGTGTGTGTGTTGTAGGAACGGTTCCAGGTGAAGAACCCTCCTCACACCTACATTCAGAAGCTGAGAGGATTCCTTGACCCGGCCGTCACACGCAAGGTGAGTGACAGCCACGTCACCATGGTGACAGAGCCAGTAATATCATAGCAACAATATGGTAACACAAGCTGGAACATTTGTTCCTCAACTTGACACAGTTGGGTAGATACCATTTAGGATGCCATCATTTCCCAAACCAGCAGACAGGAAATTATTTTGAGGGAATACCAGAATAACCCTAACCCTACTGTCGTTAGAAATTCCGTCGGAGAGTCCAGGAGTCGACTCAGGTGCTCAGAGAACTGGAGATCTCACTACGGACCAATCACATCGGGTGAGTCACAGGCCGCAGCCAATCACAGAGTCCTGGATCAAAATGAATCAGAACCGAATCAGAGTCACGTTGACATTCAGTCAGTTCCAAACCATTCTGACTCAGAGAGGAGGGTTTAGCTGGCCAGGGGTTTTAGTGATTGTACAGCTAGATATTGAACAGTGAGTTATTTGTCTGATAATAAATCCTAATGTTCCTCTGTCTCCAGGTGGGTGAGGGAGTTTCTCAACGAGGAGAATCAGGGCCTAGATGTTCTAGTAGAGTACCTCTCCTTCGCTCAGTACGCGGTCACGTGAGTGTGTGTGACTGTGTGTGTGTGGGCATATCACCTTTTCCATACGCGTGTGTTCTGTTGAGTCACGTGTGTGTGACTGTGTGTGTGTGTGTGTGTAGGTTTGATGGGGAGGTATCGGAGGCCAGTACTGAAGAGAGAGCTGTAGATTCCCCCTGGAGTCGTTCTATAGAAGATCTCCATGGAGACAGCAACCTGCCCTCCCCCTCCAGTGGCAACAACGTACCGCGCTCCTCACGCCACTCTATCGGGTAACACAAACCCAAACACACACACATATACGCCACTCTATCGGGTAACACAAACCCAAACACACACACATATACGCCACTCTATCGGGTAACACAAACCCAAACACACACACATATACGCCACTCTATCGGGTAACACAAACCCAAACACACACACATATACGCCACTCTATCGGGTAACACAAACCCAAACACACACACATATACGCCACTCTATCGGGTAACACAAACCCAAACACACACACATATACGCCACTCTATCGGGTAACACAAACCCAAACACACACACATATACGCCACTCTATCGGGTAACACAAACCCAAACACACACACATATACGCCACTCTATCGGGTAACACAAACCCAAACACACACACATATACGCCACTCTATCGGGTAACACAAACCCAAACACACACACATATACGCCACTCTATCGGGTAACACAAACCCAAACACACACACATATACGCCACTCTATCGGGTAACACAAACCCAAACACACACACATATACGCCACTCTATCGGGTAACACAAACCCAAACACACACACATATACGCCACTCTATCGGGTAACACAAACCCAAACACACACACATATACGCCACTCTATCGGGTAACACAAACCCAAACACACACACATATACGCCACTCTATCGGGTAACACAAACCCAAACACACACACATATACGCCACTCTATCGGGTAACACAAACCCAAACACACACACATATACGCCACTCTATCGGGTAACACAAACCCAAACACACACACATATACGCCACTCTATCGGGTAACACAAACCCAAACACACACACATATACGCCACTCTATCGGGTAACACAAACCCAAACACACACACATATACGCCACTCTATCGGGTAACACAAACCCAAACACACACACATATACGCCACTCTATCGGGTAACACAAACCCAAACACACACACATATACGCCACTCTATCGGGTAACACAAACCCAAACACACACACATATACGCCACTCTATCGGGTAACACAAACCCAAACACACACACATATACGCCACTCTATCGGGTAACACAAACCCAAACACACACACATATACGCCACTCTATCGGGTAACACAAACCCAAACACACACACATATACGCCACTCCATCAGTTAACACACACACCAAGTTGTGGTGTTAATCCTGTGTTGATTGTATGTTGACTGTGTCAGGTCAGCGTTGGTGTCCAGGTCTAACACACTGCCCAGTAGGAAGACACTGAAGAACTCCCGCCTGGTGTGTAAGAAGGACGACGTTCACGTGTGTGTGATGTGTCTCAGAGCCATTATGAACTACCAGGTGAACTATACATCTGTCCCCTCTCACCTATCTCTCCCTCTCTCTCTTAACCCCTCCTATCTCTCCCTCTCTCTCTCTTAACCCCTCTTATCTCTCCCTCTCTCTGTCTTAACCCCTCCTATCTCAACCTCTCTCTCTTAGCCCCTCCTATCTCTCCCTCTCTCTCTCTTAACCCCTCTTATCTCTCCCTCTCTCTCTCTTAACCCCTCCTATCTCTCCCTCTCTCTCTTAGCCCCTCCTATCTCTCCCTCTCTCTCTCTTAACCCCTCCTATCTCTCCCTCTCTCTCTTAACCCCTCCTATCTCTCCCTCTCTCTCTTAACCCCTCCTATCTCCCCCTCTCTCTCTCTCTCTCTCTCTCCCTCTCTCTCTTAACCCCTCCTATCTCTCCCTCTCTCTCTTAACCCCTCCTATCTCTCCCACTCTCTCTTAACCCCTCCTATCTCTACCTCTCTCTCTTAACCCCTCCTATCTCTCCCTCTCTCTTTTAACCCCTCCTATCTCTCCCTCTCTCTCTCTTAACCCCTCCTATCTCTCCCTCTCTCTCTTAACCCCTCCTATCTCTCCCTCTCTCTCTTAACCCCTCCTATCTCCCCCTCTTTCTCTCTCTCTCTCCCTCTTTCTCTTAACCCCTCCTATCTCTCCCACTCTCTCTTAACCCCTCCTATCTCTACCTCTCTCTCTCTTAACCCCTCCTATCTCTCCCTCTCTCTCTTATCCCCTCCTATCTCTCCCTTTCTCTCTCTTAACCCCTCCTATCTCTCCCTCTCTCTCTTAACCCCTCCTATCTCCCCCGCTCTCTCTATCTTATCCCCTCCTATCTCAACCTCTCTCTCTTAGCCCCTCCTATCTCTCCCTCTCTCTCTCTTAACCCCTCTTATCTCTCCCTCTCTCTCTCTTAACCCCTCCTATCTCTCCCTCTCTCTCTTAGCCCCTCCTATCTCTCCCTCTCTCTCTCTTAACCCCTCCTATCTCTCCCTCTCTCTCTTAACCCCTCCTATCTCTCCCTCTCTCTCTTAACCCCTCCTATCTCCCCCTCTCTCTCTCTCTCTCTCCCTCTCTCTCTTAACCCCTCCTATCTCTCCCTCTCTCTCTTAACCCCTCCTATCTCTCCCACTCTCTCTTAACCCCTCCTATCTCTACCTCTCTCTCTCTTAACCCCTCCTATCTCTCCCTCTCTCTCTTATCCCCTCCTATCTCCCCCGCTCTCTCTCTCTTAACCCCTCCTATATCTCTCTCACTCTCTCTTAACCCCTCCTATCTCTCCCTCTCTCTCTTTACCCCCCCATCTCTCTCTCTCTAAACCACTCCTATCTCTCCCTCTCTCTCTTAACCCCTCCTAACTCTCCCTCTCTCTCTTAACCCCTCCTATCGCTCCCTCTCTCTCTTAACCCCTCCTATCGCTCCATTCTCTCTCTTAACCCCTCCTATCTCTCCCTCTCTCTCTTAACCCATCCTATCTCTCCCTCTCTCTCTTAACCCCTCCTATCTCTCTCTCTCTCTTTCTCTCTCTCTCTCTCTTAACCGCTCCTATCTCTCCCTCTCTCTCTTTACCCCCCCATCTCTCTCTCTCTAAACCACTCCTATCTCTCCCTCTCTCTCTTAACCCCTCCTAACTCTCCCTCTCTCTCTTAACCCCTCCTATCGCTCCCTCTCTCTCTTAACCCCTCCTATCGCTCCATTCTCTCTCTTAACCCCTCCTATCTCTCCCTCTCTCTCTTAACCCATCCTATCTCTCCCTCTCTCTCTTAACCCCTCCTATCTCTCTCTCTCTCTCTTTCTCTCTCTCTCTCTCTTAACCGCTCCTATCTCTCCCTGTCTCTCTCTTAACCCCTCCTATCTCTCCCTCTCTCTCTTAACCCCTCCTATCTCTCCCTCTCTCTCTTAACCCCTCCTATCTCCCCCTCTCTCTCTCTCTCTCTCTCTCTTTCTCCCTCTCTCTCTTAACCCCTCCTATCTCTACCTCTCTCTTAACCCCTCCTATCTCTCCCTCTCTCTCTTAACCCCTCCTATCTCTCCCTCTCTCTCTCTTAACCCCTCCTATCTCTCCCTCTCTCTCTTAACCCCTCCTATCTCTCCCTCTCTCTCTTAACCCCTCCTATCTCCCCCTCTCTCTCTCTCTCTCTCCCTCTCTCTCTTAACCCCTCCTATCTCTCCCTCTCTCTCTTAACCCCTCCTATCTCTCCCACTCTCTCTTAACCCCTCCTATCTCTACCTCTCTCTCTCTTAACCCCTCCTATCTCTCCCTCTCTCTCTTATCCCCTCCTATCTCCCCCGCTCTCTCTCTCTTAACCCCTCCTATATCTCTCTCTCTCTCTCTTAACCCCTCCTATCTCTCCCTCTCTCTCTTTACCCCCCCCATCTCTCTCTCTCTAAACCACTCCTATCTCTCCCTCTCTCTCTTAACCCCTCCTAACTCTCCCTCTCTCTCTTAACCCCTCCTATCGCTCCCTCTCTCTCTTAACCCCTCCTATCGCTCCATTCTCTCTCTTAACCCCTCCTATCTCCCCCTCTCTCTCTCTCTCTCTCCCTCTCTCTCTTAACCCCTCCTATCTCTCCCTCTCTCTCTTAACCCCTCCTATCTCTCCCACTCTCTCTTAACCCCTCCTATCTCTACCTCTCTCTCTCTTAACCCCTCCTATCTCTCCCTCTCTCTCTTATCCCCTCCTATCTCCCCCGCTCTCTCTCTCTTAACCCCTCCTATATCTCTCTCTCTCTCTCTTAACCCCTCCTATCTCTCCCTCTCTCTCTTTACCCCCCCATCTCTCTCTCTCTAAACCACTCCTATCTCTCCCTCTCTCTCTTAACCCCTCCTATCTCTCCCTCTCTCTCTTAACCCATCCTATCTCTCCCTCTCTCTCTTAACCCCTCCTATCTCTCTCTCTCTCTTTCTCTCTCTCTCTCTCTTAACCGCTCCTATCTCTCCCTGTCTCTCTCTTAACCCCTCCTATCTCGCCCTCTCTCTCTTAACCCCTCCTATCTCGCCCTCTCTCTCTTAACCCCTCCTATCTCTCTCTCTTTTAACCTATCCTCTCTCTCTCTCTCCCTCTCTCTCTTTAACCCCTCCTATCTCTCTCTCTCTCTCTCTCTCTCTCTCTCTCTTAACCCCTCCTATCTCTCTCTCTCTCTCTCTCTCTCTCTCTCTCTCTCTCTCTCTCTCTTAACCCCTCCTATCTCTCCCCCTCTCTCTCTTAACCCCTCCTGTCTATCTCAACCCCTCCTATCTCTCCCCCTCTCTCTCTCATCCTGATTTACCACCCTTCTTTCCTCTCATCCTCGTGGTTATTTTAGATAGCAGTGATTGATATATGATTTGTTATGTTCCCCTCCCTCTGTCTGTAGTATGGCTTTAACATGGTAATGTCCCATCCTCATGCTGTGAATGAGATCGCTCTGAGCCTCAACAACAGAAACCCAAGGTCAGTAGTCAGTGAACACCTCTCTCTGTGTCTGCATTAGGAAGGAGGAAACCTTTAGAGCCCTGGTTCCCAACCAGGGGTACTAGGGCCTCTGGGGCTACTTGGCCTATCCACAGGGGTACTAGGGCCTCTGGGGCTACTTGGCCTATCCACAGGGGTACTATGGCCTCTGGGGCTACTTGGCCTATCCACAGGGGTACTAGGGCCTCTGGGGCTACTTGGCCTATCCACAAGGGTACTAGGGCTTCTAGGGCTACTTGGCCTATCCACAGGGGTACTAGGGCCTCTGGGGCTACTTGGCCTATCCACAGGGGTACTAGGGCCTCTGGGGCTACTTGGCCTATCCACAGGGGTACTAGGGCCTCTGGGGCTACTTGGCCTATCCACAGGGGTACTAGGGCCTCTGGGTCTACTTGGCCTATCCACAGGGGTACTAGGGCCTCTGGGGCTACTTGGCCTATCCACAGGGGTACTAGGGCCTCTGGGGCTACTTGGCCTATCCACAGGGGTACTAGGGCCTCTGGGGCTACTTGGCCTATCCACAGGGGTACTAGGGCCTCTGGGGCTACTTGGCCTATCCACAGGGGTACTAGGGCCTCTGGGTCTACTTGGCCTATCCACAGGGGTACTAGGGCCTCTGGGGCTACTTGGCCTATCCACAGGGGGTACTAGGGCCTCT